>NC_071103.1:695000-917500 GCF_024256425.1 Clarias gariepinus | reverse complement strand
GGTCTGCATCAAATAAAGAAAACAACTAAGGAGATTTTAAATTACTGGGACTGGGTTAAAAACCCTTAAGCACCTAAATAATCTGTTTAATTGTAAACGTGAGAACATTTCCACACACACACACACACACACACACACACACACAAACACGCACACACACACACACACGTCTGTATTGTTAAGTCGGGTGTTTCAGCAGATGGAAGCATGAAGGTAGACATTTTAACTTGATAAATTACAGTGGACCAACAAATCATCACAGACTGTGAGAACTTCAGACTGGGCTTCAAGCAACTTGGATTCTGAGCCTCTCCTCTCTTCCTCCAGACTCTGGGACCTTGATTTTCAAATTAAATAATAATTTGAGTTTAATTTTAAAAGAGGACATTAGACCGCTGAGCAACACAATGTATGGTCAAGTTCTTCTTCTCCTTATCCCAGGAGAGATGTCTCAGATTTAGGAGTGCCTTTAATTGGAATGCAGTGGGTGGGGTGGTGGCTCTTGATGCACTTACTCCAGCCTCACTCCACTCCTTGTGTAGATTGTGAAGGTCTCTCAAGGTCATGAATCAGCTCTGCTTTACACCCTTTTTAAAGCTGGGGTCATCCCTGTTGTCCTACCACACCTTCCCTTCCAGACAACTTTCCTTGAATATGCATCAATACAGGACTCTTTTAGCAATAACATTATTATCCTCCTAGGTAGAGATTGTTGTTCATCATTTTTTTATCTATTGTTGGGCAACTCTTTGTACTTCCACCCTTTTCTTCCAAATGTAGAAGATTCACACAGAATTAAAATCATGTTATTTACCGACTCATCTGGCATTTGCAAAAAAAGGCAGTCACAGGCAGTGGAAAGAAATGAGTATATATCATGCCTATTGTTTTAAAAAAAATTATGTTTTATAAAGAGAAAGGAGCAGAGCTGTTAGCACAGAAGAAACAAATTATTTTAGTGTGATTTTACACTTATGTCTTCTCATGTCACTCTTTTATGCTTTTATCATCAAATGTCATATTGATTAATAATTTAGGAATTAGTGTGGAGTTTTACTTCAAGTTGCAAATTAATGCTGATGTGAAGCTGCCACCAGAGGGAGCCAGAGAGCACCTTGTTAATGATAATCAGTGATAATGAGCTGCACCTGGACCCGGCTCTGTTTAAGGAGAGATCTGGACTCATGCAGTGCTCAGTGAGAAGCCCAAAACAACCAGAACCAGAACCCTGCTACAGTGTGTGGTTCAGTGGTTAAGTTTCAGTCTGTTGACAGTCTTCCTCTAATTCATGTGGCTTCTGCAACCAACTCTCGAGCTCTAGAATCTCTTTACATGAGTAAATATATAAACACAAAAGGTGCTACCCAAACAGGAACTGATGCAAAACCCTCTAGACCAACCTTCACATGAGTAGCGTATTTACACGTTTCAGTTTAGACAATCAGTGTAAAAACCCAGTCGAGTCCAGTTCAGTACGTTCAGCTGGGAGACATATGGGAAGGACAAGGAATAAAGTTCTCTGTAAGGTTTGAGACTGAACATGACGGTGATTAATACTGTAATTATAAAACAAACTGTTTCATTTATCGAGGCTGATGGGACTGTTTTTACTGTCCTGGGAGAATACAAACCTTCAGCAACATACAGTAACATCTCATTTTTTATAAAATGCTCCTGTTGAGCCACAATTTAAAAGTAATGTCTCATTTTCATTAGCTAATTTTCAGTAAATTTTTATTTAATATTACTTTAGTCAGTTTCAAGTTATTTCAGTTACCTCCGTGGGTTTTTCTTACTCTAAAGGCAGGAGTACCAACAATTTTGTCCACATGTCTGTAAGAGTGTGTTTTAGGATTCTTTAATCATCAAGGTATTTTAAAACTATTGTTTAAGACTGTCCAGAAAATGAAGACATTTTAAGTGAGACAAGTTCATTTTAAGACTAGTTTATAATTTCTTATAACACTTGTCTATATATGTTTGTGTGTATAACTTTTTTCCCCCTAATTTCTAAATAACGATCACACACAGTACCATTCCATAGATGTGATAATAGAAGCGGTCTCTCCTCACTGTCACCCTGTAGTTTCATGCTGGAGGTGTCGAGGCTTCCCAGCCAATAGGTTCATTAAAGGTTCACTTCGTTTAAAAGCTCACTGTACTGAGATCTAGTGAAGAAAACATGACATTCCTGAACACTGCAAGCAGCACAAGCACATGTACAGTAATGTTACGTCCATCAATGATGATTGTCATCTATTTATAGGTACATGTGTGGAAAGAAAGTAGACAAAGTATTGTAGGCAGGTAGAAGTGCTTAAGTGACAGTGCTTGTAGAGTTTTTTTTTTTTTTACTGATGAGGTGATTTGTTACTGATTTTTATTGAGAAATATTAGTGTTTTTACAGTTTTGGGACTCAGACATTTTCTCTTTTTTGAGACAACCTCCGCTGCCTTTGAAAACACTCTTTCACAATGAACTGAAGAGGCGAGAGTAAGTACAAATAGGGTTACAGCTTTTATGTTTCCAGAATTCGAATGGATCATTTGGAGTGTACCTTACTCTGGACATTATGCTGCACCTCCACAATGGAATCTGCGGTTGCGTTTGTCTTTACCAGGTTCTGTTCCACACTGCTGTCAGGCAGGAGCCAGACATTACCACCTGTTTAAAAGAGAAAAGAAAAATTACATGCAAATAGAAGATCAGCACAGATTATACAGGCTTTCGTTCCTGAAGCAGCAGAAGTTCCTGATAGAGCGGTGTCTTCATTTGCCTGAACATAACAAAGTGACCTTGTTACTTCTATTCACAAATTCACTCTGCAGCCTCTTGACTGCCCCTTTTGCTCTTACAGTATATATCTTTAAAAGTCCAGGGTTAAAGACAATTCCAGTGTCTTTAAATTCTTTGTCCCTGACTGAAGTTATGTGCCAGTTGCTAAGCACTATCAGTTATAATCTCTGCATGCTCACACTGTATGTTGTATAGCGTAGCATCTTTATAAATGGGATAACCTTTGAGTTATACACCAGTTTATCCTCCGAGAGTTCCACTGTGGCTTGAGGAAAAGACGCTAGTACTTTTGTTGCTTCTTCAGTGACTTCATAGTCTATTGAACTGAGTGGAACAATCAAGGTCTGTGCAGAGGGATGATGGAGCTGCTCCCAGGGTTCCGTGCATATAACCGCTGTTCATCAAGGAGCTGTAACACATTTAATGTACTATTCTATTGTTTCTGCTTCAGTTATCAGTTTGTGTGGGCATGCTGGATTTCGTGTACCTTGTATAGTCTTTTTTTGCAGTTGATCTGATATTGAACAGTGCCGAAACCTGATCAAATAATGTTCGGATAAGGATAGAATGTCTAAGATTTTGACGAAGACAATCATGTTGCATGCAATATCTCTCACAATGCATTTCAGCTCATCCATTTAAACTCCGTTCTACCATCATACTTTTATTTTGCTTACGCAAAAAGTTTTCATCTTTTGTGGAAAATGTTTCACACTTAGAAAAATGGTAGTCAGTCTGTCATCCTTGATCAAATGGGAAGTTACAGCAAGGTATGGAACATATTGGTGGATGTCCACATATTTGTCACACTTTCTGCCACAGCCAGCTGTATCTCATCTTTTACCGTAATTTTATTGCTTTTGATATCTCTTCTCCACCATTTCTGTTAGAACCTAGAAAACAGCATAATCATTTTAGTCATGCAACTCATACTGTACCTGTCTTGCTAGGAAAGTGTGGGCTGGATCCAAAACATGGACGATGGAGGACAGGTGTCCTCGTTGCTCTTTCGTGCTGTGCTCAGCCAAACCCGTGGCCCAGGGCTTCCTTTTGTTAAAAAAAAAATTAATTAATATATATTAATAAATAACATTTTATTACATATATTTAATTAATTAATAATTAAACATACAATGTAATTTCCAGATTTTTTTTGTAAAAAAAAAAACAATTTTTTTAGACCTCTCCATGATTTCTAAGTAAGAGAACTTGCAAAATCACAGTGTGATCAAATACTTATTGACCTCACTGTACTGTATATACCTTGCATGTGGAAGAATGAAGCCTAAGTAAAATGCTAATGATCCTCAGAATGAACTTTTATAAGCCCAACAAACAGCCCACTTCTGTCCTCCTTTTTTCCGTGTGTGTGTGTGTGTGTGTGTCACCTGTTAGGATTTTAAAATGGGAGGCAGCACAGCATCCTATGTGGTAGATACAAATTATTTGCTAAGTTTGTTTGGAATTAACTTAATCTAAAAACTAAATCCTTTTAAAATATAATATTAAATCAAAATATTTATAAAATCCTCAAACAATCGCAATAGACACTTCTTTCAATATGTTAGGAATATTGTTATTTACATGAGTGCTTTTCCTATTTGATCTGAATTTAAATGAAATAAGTAAAAGTTCCCTTTGATATTACTAATAATGTATGAGAAGAAACACCATTTTCACTAGTTTAATATTAATTACCCCAAAGTTTAGACAATAACAGGGATAGTCCCGAATAACAAAAACTGACAATGTTAGTAGCGGGTGTTTCCACCATTTACCGCAGTGACAGTTTGACAATGACGTTGTCAGTGATGTTGTCAATACATTCCACTCTTCCACAAGTGCTACACACAGTTCTGCCAGGTCACGTGGGGGTGGGGTACGATCATCCAGTCTCTGCTTCAACTGGTCCCAGACGTGCTCTTTGGGGTTCAGGTCAGGGGACATTGATGGCTGTACCATATGAGACACTCCAACTTCCTGAAGTCAAGCTGTGACTATTCTGACATGATGTGGTGGAGCATCATCATCCATGAACAAAAGATTGGGGGTGTGCTGGCGGAATTGGGGGATGATGATGGGTTCTATGATGGCTCTAAGATAAGAACGTGCAGTGACTGAGCCGTGTACAATAACCAAATCTGTTTTGCGCTGACTGGTGATGCCTGCCCAGACTGTTGCACCTCCTCCACCAAAGCAAACCCTGGGGACCATGTTGACCTCCAGCAACTCTGAGCCGACACTCATAAGTGAACAGGACGGTAGACCACTGCTGCATTGTCCAGGTCACATGGTCTGGTGTCAGCGGAGTCGCCTGCAACGGTTGTCTGGCATTCAAGCCAAAGCGCTGGAGTCGTTCATGGCTGTTTGAATGATGAACTTGGAATGACTTACTGACAATACCAGCTTTTATAGCTGAATATTGAAAAAGGTTGTCTTTTGGGATTGGCCCAAATATAAGGCACATCTGTACACCGACACCATTACATGGAAAACACAAAATGAGGTGTGTCTATCACGCCAATACAATTACCTCACTATCCCAAAAATGAAGTGAAACAAACACTGTATGTATAACATTCACTAAATCTTATTGTGAGTAGTGTGTGTGTGTGTGTGTGTGTGTGTGTGTGTGCATATACTAGGTGACACAGAATAACAGGAATTTTTGAAATGTGTATTGGTAGCCATTAGCAGGTGGTAGCACTGCGGGTTAGTGACATTTAGTTAAATATACTTTAGTATTTTTACAAGTTTTAGGTTTCAATTACTATGAATAAAATGTATTTCTTTTATCACTTATATTTTTATTGGATTGTAAAAAAGTTCCCGTTTTGTGTGTGTGTGTATATGTATGTATGTGTGTGTATGTATATATATTACACATTTCATATTTTATATATATATATATACTGTTTATATAACATTATTTGTTACTGTAGCAGTATAGCAAGCGCGGTTTTGACATCATCTTTGCTTTTAAAGTCACTGAAAACAGTCTCTGTGGTAATCGGCAATGCAACCTTGAAAACAAACACCATGTGTAAGTCTTTTTGTGCTTAGCCAAAAGATTACCTATACAAAAGGATGCTTCAGTGGTACTCTAGCCTAATTTTGAGAAGCAGGTTTTATGAAAATTACACAGATTTCAACTTGCAGGGAAAAAAAAAAAGAATTGCAGCTGTAATTGTAGCAAAAGCGAGGAAGTATTGACTCAGGGCATGACTACAAATGCTCATCACACAGATATTTATTTGTAAAGTATTCTGAAAAACATTTATTTTCCTCCCACTTCACAATTATGTGTCCCTTTCTGTTCTTCTATCACATAAAATCCCAATAAAATACAGTTATGTTTGTGGTTGTAACATGATGACAAGATGTGGAAGTTCAGGGGTATGAATACTTTTGCAAGTCACTGTATGTATTCAGTTATTCTTCTTTTTCATTCGGCTATTTGTTCCTTTAGGGGTCGCCACAGCGAACCATCTGCCTGCATCTAACCCTATCCTCTGCATCCTCTTCTCTCACACATACAATTATTAATGAATATACAATTAATTTATTTAATCCAACAAAACACGTAAGAGGGCCACATAAAAGATTTAGGGATTTGTGAAGTGTGTGTGTGTGGAGTCTGTAATTTCACTGTGGTTTCTCTGGTGTATAGCATAAATCCTTTAATACAGCTGAATGCAGCTTCATTACTTCACTCCAGCTCCAGCTTTCTCAGGCGTGATGAGGGATTGGATCTCTGAATTGAAGCCAGAACAACAGAACCTTCATATGTGATACCGCACGAAGACAACCTACACAGAGAAAAGCACTTTACAGTTACAACTTCAGCTTTACTGAAAAAAATACACAATCTAGGCACCCTGAACCCCCCCCCCCCCCATACCCAACAATAATTTTATTATTTATTAATTTGTTTATTTAATGATTAATGTGTGAATGATTCCTCATGCTTTCACACTCTGAGTCCTGAAATATGTATGTCATCAGGGAAGGAGAAACCCTCCATAGATGTGATCCTCTGGTGATTCAGTACATTCAGGTGGTCAGCTGACTTCATTTTATTGCCCCATAACATTACTGAGTCTAGACCTGAGTAACTGATCAACCCCAGATCATAACACTGTCTCCAGAGGCTTGTACAGTGGACACTATGCATGATGGGAGCATCGCTTCATGTCCTTCCCTTCTCACCCTGACACGCCCATCACTCTGGAATAGGCTCAGTCTGGACTCATCAGGTCACATGACCTTTCTCCATCACTCCAAAGTCCAGTCTTTATGATCCCTAACAAACTGAAGACTTTATTCTGATGAGTCTCAATAACGAGTTTTATTATGGACACACGTGTTTAGTCCCAATCCTGTGAGTTCTTATCAAATTTTGCATAAGGAAATGCTGTTACTTTCACTATTGAACAGGGCTCTATTTTTGCAAATGGAAATGTTTTAATTATTTAGCTGAAGGTTTAGACATATCCCTTTAAATTAAAAAAAAATTTTTGGACTGTTCTTGATCCAGTAAAATTCCAGTAGTTTTTGTTTTCCTTAGGTGTGGTAGCATCCTTCAAGCGATGTATTTTAAGGCATCTTTCGGTGACAACGAAGGACGCAATGGGGAATCACAGCCCAACCTAGTCCAAGATTCTTTATACTTCATAGTGTGTAGACCATGTCCTTTGAAGTATGCAGCCCCTAACTTGAGACTGTGTGTGTGTGTGTGTGTGTGTACCTCAGTATCTCCAGTTTACATTGTTGATTCGCCAGTCCAGTACAGAGCAGCCCTAATCCTGAATCCTGAAGGTTATAATTCTTACTCAGGTCCAGTTCTTTCAGACTGGAGGAATTTGAGCTGAGAACTGAGCACAAAACGTCACAGCTCTTCTCTGTCAAATTACACTCGCGCAGCCTGGAAGAGACGTGATGAAATATGTGAATACCTGATGGTCAAAGTTGTTTAAAATCATAACTGAAGTGAGAGAATAAGATCAGGAACTGTTGCCAATGCAGGAGCAAAATGGCTTCATAAAGGCAGGACACATGGAAACTGAAGGTCACTTTGCAAAGACAAATAAACACAAGAAACAATACAATATACAAAAATGAACAGAGGAGACTTGACCTGTGTGTGTGTGCGTGTTTGTGTGTGCCTACCTTAGTATCTCCAGTTTACAGTGTATATTCTCCAGTGCAGCAGAGAGCAGCTTCAATCCTAAGTACTGAAGATAATTATTACTCAGGTCCAGTTCTCTGAGTCTGGAGGAGTTTGAGCTAAGGACCGAGGACAGAACTCTACAGCTCTCCTCTGTCAGTTCACACTCACACAGCCTGGAAGATAATTAATACAATGTGTTAATGTCTGAATGATGATAGATGAGGTTAGTTTAGAATATTTATTTATTATGATTATCAAGGAGATTGCATAAAAATACTTCTTACAAAATGCTTTTTAACTTGGAAAGGTGTTTTTCTTTTATTTATAAAGGAAACATAAGGTAAAACACACATGCTACAGTAGAAACTCACAGCTGCATCTAGCAAACATCCCAAAAAACATCCCGAAGACACAGATCTGGACCCTTTTTTTAGACTTGAAAGAAAAGCAGAAACCACAGGGAAAAACAGAGCTTTGGGTTTGTGCATTTGTGAAAATAAAATGTGGTACAGGGTCTCCATGCCTGTTGCTTCCCACTGTTCTGCTGATCTTGAATATCTGAATATTGCATACCAATAGTTTTATTTGTATCAAATGCATTTACTATTGTGAAGTAGCAGTGTGTGTGCCCCAGATTCTAAACCTTACATATCCATAAAAGAACTTAGAGCTGCTAATGACCACCTGCAGACAGCTGAAGTTGTAACTAATGCAACTTAAGATCTGTCCTACAGGATGTCTCCTGATTCACTAGAGGACATCCCTTTGGATCATGCAAAAAGAAGTGTGGTTGATGCTTACAACATCACTGTGAGACAGGTCTTGGAATGTTTAAAGAGTGAAGGAGTGAAGGAATAAAAATGCCCTTCGTAAGTCTGGTTCTATTTATTTTAGCTCATGCTGTGAATAAAAGAGATTTTCAGCACAACATGCATGCTTGCTCTCATCTCGGGTCAGTGGATCATTTGAACATGGTGCTCTCTTCTGCACAGAGAAGACACATGCATTTGCATAATAAACCACAGATGGAGAGTATTACAGTATGTGTTACCTAAATGCTGCAGCTGCCTTTCTCTGCCTGCAGGCAGCACTGTCCAGTGCCACACATCCCTGCTTCCCAATTCGTCAGGGAGCCATCTAGCTTTCAGCTGACACCCCTTGGTTGGAAACGAAATCCACCATAGCCATTGGTGCACCCAGTCTGTGGACCACCCCAATATTAAAAGGCTGAAGCCAAGATGCCAATAAGTGAGCTGCACTTTGGCATCCTTCATGTAGTGGAGCCACTGGAGTGGGGCATTATCAGAACACAGGGTGAAAATGTGCCCTAGCAGGTAGAAGTAAAAAGTGAGGACCACCCACTTGATAGCCACATGATAGCCACATGATGCCCACCTCAGCGATCACATAACAGCCCTAAGGTGTTGCATGTACTCCTGCCCATAATTACTATATTATAATGTTGTCTAAATGTGGAGCTACATAAATGGCATGAGGAGGCAGGCTGTTAAAATTTAATCAGTACTATTTTTGGTTCCTAAGTAAGGGTGATGAAGTGGTGACTGTTTTGTGGCTTAGGCTGTGGCCATTTAAGATCCTTAGTGGTGTGTCTTTGCCTGGCTTAGGTTGGAAAACTTCAGAATGATTGGGCACGGGACACATCACTAGTGGGCCCTTCTATCATTGGGTCTTTTGGCCTTTCAAGACTATGCACTCTCCATGAGGTAGCCAGCTACAGGGTGGTCAGCCCTTAGTTTGTTTGCCATGGCCAACCACTCCTAAACCCTTCTGCTCACCCATGGTTTACACTGATGCACAACATGGGTCATTACACACTTAAGCCAGATCCATGGCTGCTTCTCTTGGTCAGCTGATCAAGTGATTTGATGGTTTGATGCAGCACCCGACCTTCCTTATCATGTGGATAATCTGTGTGAACTGGGTCAAAAACTTCGCTTTTTGCATAGCTCAGAATGCTAAAGTAATGCTATTGCAAGAAGCATCATTATATCCTATATGGCTGCATGGTACAGCCTACCAGTCCAGCAGAAATCTAGGATTGATGGCTTTAAGGATATAGCAATTTAAGTGATCAGGGAGAAACAATGTCCATCTGTACTGCAGTGTTACTGTGTTTTGGTGTTGATTTTTTTCTGAACTGAATTCTAGTTTGATTTATCATTGTACATTGCCAGTGCAGTCCAATGCACTATTGCCCAAGGCAAATTGCCCATGTGGGACAATAAAGGATATCATTAACTGTGGCCACCATGATGCTGCCAAAACCATTTCTACCAGATCCACAGTGAAGTTCACATTGCCTCCAATCATCACATGTCCATTAGGACTGACTGATCAGATCTTCCAATTGCTCCCAGAATTAGTCCTTGACACCATCAGAGCAGCCGGTTTAGGGCATAACAGGAGGTACCTTAGAGAACGAAATCTTTGAAAAGAATTGCTTATTAGCAGTGGCTAGTTTAAGCTCCTATGTGGTCATTCTACCTTATGTTGAACCAAGTCAAAAGTGGACTCACTTCTCTCGCTTGTTCCACCCATGGTTGGGTACTTTGGGTAGTCATGTGTTGTCTGCTTATCTACATTCTGGTCAGGCATCAGGCAATAGATGTATCCATTAAAGTTTTCAACCTGTGCACCGCTCTGCCTGACTTTGAACTTCATGTGGTTGTGATTATTGGATAGAATGTCCAATGAACACACAATCAATTCCGCAGGTAATTTTAATTATAAAGTGATATTCTGACCCCTGTGTGTACCTCAGTGTCTCCAGTGTACAGTGTGGATTCTCCAGCCCAGCAGAGAGCAGCTTCACTCCTAAATCATGCAGTTTATTGTAACTCAGGTCCAGTTCTCTCAGACTTGAGGAGCTTGAGGTGAGGACTGAAGACAGAGCTCTACAGCTTTCCTCTGTCAGATTACAACAATGCAGACTGGAAAAGAAGTAATAAACAATATCAGAACAAATCTTACCCACACACAAGCACAGGCAAAACACTGACTTCTACTTTACCATGTACTGTAACAGAAATGTAAATGTGTTTCTCTCACACACCAACTCAAAAAAGAGGATGCCACATTAGCAAACAGGAATATCAATGTCACTTTCAACAATTTCTCAGATACAGTTTATTATAACGGCATGAGCTCATGTACAGAAAACATATCACAACACTCAGCAACTATTTCTGTCTGTTTCCTGTTTCCTCTATCCCTGCCCTTCTTTGTTCTGTGTGTCTTTTTTCCCATTTTATTTAATTTATATTTATTTAATAAAAAAAAAAGTTAAAAGTCTAGAGTGACCGAGAGTGGGCGGGGCACCATGGCCTCTAAGGCCAATGTGGAGATTCTGTCTCTCCAGCATGGTGTCAGGTGTGTGCCGGAGGACTGAGTACAGGTAGAGAAGAAGTGTCATGGAAGTTAGAGTGTTTACCCTGACAAGGAGCTGTTAGCGGTGGGAAGCCAGGTCGGGTGTGAGAACATCTACTCTAGCTCCTGGTTGACTCATAAAGGTCAGTTCAGAACACAACAACACAAGTGGGACACACATTACACCCGGCGCTGGATATGGATTATGGTGTTTGTTGCTGTCACTCCAGAAAAGCCTGTCTCACAAAGATAGGTTGTTGGAAATGGAAGCAGTGTAAAAAACAACCATCAGAACGCTTCCCAATCAGAAGCCATGGGTAGATCAGACGATTCAGGACGCTCTGAGATTTCGCACCACTGCCTATAATGCGGGTCTTGTGTCTGGTCACATGGACTCATGCAAGGCTGTGTCATACAATGTTCAGAAAGTGGTAAAGCAGCGCTAGAGTCACAGCTCCAACAGAGTGACTCTAGGAGAATGGGGCGGTGACTAAGGACACTAACAGGCTATAAAGCACCAACATCCAGTATGATGAATGTGGACATCTCTCTGGCAAATTAGCTGAAATCCTTCTATGCTCGCTTTGAGGCTTCAGCTAATGATGCTAAAGCTAATGTTAATGGCTGCATACAGGAAGAGGATGCAAACACCGTAAATGTTGAGCTGGATCCATATCTGGCCAGATTATTTTGTCAGGGGCAGGGGGCTTGGTCCATGGAATGATGGGTGAGATGTGACGGAAGTGAGAGTCCTTTGGAGAAGGTGTGGCTGGAAGAGTTATTGAAGATGGTCCTGGCGGTGTATCTAGTTGGCATTGTAACAAAGCCAAATCAGGTGACAGCTGTGGTTGAGAGAGTGGGAGCGTTTGATCTGTGCTGTGAATCCAGTCAGCATTATAATAGCCAAGTCGTGAGACAGAGCCGTAGTCGAGAAAGTAGAAGCATTTGGTTCAATAATCCGTCAGCAAGACAGTGGGCTGTGCTTCCTTAAATGCTGGGAAAAAATCTGTCTATTTCAGTACACACAACCACAATAATGGGTCCAAATTGAAAAATCCTCTTTTCAAATAAAAGTACATTTTGCATTTAATTTAACAATCAAGGTCATTGAGTCCTAAATGTCTGGGGGGAGAGGCTGATCACAGGCTAATCGCCACTATGCTATGATACACTGACGCAGTAGTTCATACTACTAAAGTAGCCTTGATCAAGTATAACATGCATAAATGAACATTTTAGAAGTTGGACATTACAGAAATATACAATCCTTTTCAATTTTGAGATGCTAAAAAATTGATTTTCTTGAGCTCTAAGCCGTAATTATTAAAATTAAAACAAAGAAAGGCTTGAAATATTTTTTTTATATTAAATCCCCCACAAAAAAATTCCTTAAACTGCATATTTGGTTGGCACAGGTTATATAGCACATGCCTTTTCTGATGGCAAATGCTGATGAGCAGAGTAGCAAGAGCGCACTGACTTGTGCAACCCCAATGGCCTCGCCCACAGATTCTGTGATGTAGTAAGATCTGATTTTGAGTGTTTTACAGGTAAACTTGTTGTGGCAAGTTAAGTTTAGAGAAAACAATGTATGTGCAATGTTTACTAGGAGGCAGGCGTAACTTATCCCTGATAGTTTGGGAGCAGAATAACATATTACACTCGATCTCACTAAACTAATATGCATGGGTCTGTGTACTTAAAAAATTTTATCCAAAGTGAGAAGAATTAGTTTTTAGTTCTTCATTTAGCATATATTTTTAAATCTTTTTAATTTTAAACAGACAAAACAGTGCCATCATTTTTTAATTTTTACATTCTTTGTGTTAACTTAAAGACATCATCTGCTATATTGACCTTCTAGCCAAATGAGGATGGGTTCCATGTTGTGTCTGGTTCCTCTCAAAGATTCTTCCTATTGCCCTCTTAGGGAGATTTTTCTTGCCACTGTGGCCCTCTGCTCGCTCATCAGGGACAATCATATTGTGGCATGGGCGGGGCGGCGGCTGACGACCAGCATGCCTTGCGGGGATGTCGATGTGTTCACCATGATGGGGAGAGGTGTTTGGGTTAGTGGCTTCGGCCCTTTTTGTGTGTGTGGGGGTGTGACGTGTGAAATGTGCGCCGGTTCATTGGGAGATAGGTTCTCAAGTGAATGTGCTGTTCATGCTGTTTGTTAGACTGCGTGTGTGCTAAATAAAGTACTCCCAGCCATTGCATTGGGCAGCAAATAAGCTCACTCATCTCTCCACCATCCATTCCGGCGATAAAATCGCTACATTGGTGTCAGAAGTGGGATGGAGAGTAACGGGTTCGAGCGCACAACGGAGGACCTTCTGAAAATCCAAGCGGGCCGCCGAATAGCGGAGCGACTACTCGCGCAGAAGAAGCGCTTTCCTGACGGAGCTAGCGCGAGCACACCACGTCAACCAACGCGGAGCGGCAAGAAGAAAATCCCGGCGCTGGATCTCGGGGCGGAGGCTGGCGCTGCGCAAGCGCCGGAGCAAGATACAGCTCCGTGCGCCGTTAGCCGGCAAAGCGACCTGCCGCTGCGCGAGGCCGAGCGCGCTGAGCCCATATCGGCGGTACATCACGGCGGAAGAGCCGAGCGACCGCCCGCAGCTCAGTGGCGCTCGGTTCGTGAACCTAGCCGGGGACAGGGCTACCCGTCACGGCTAGGCAACGAGCAACTCTCCGACGTTTCGCGGCAAGGCCGAGGCACGGGACAGCATACACCAGCATAACAGGAGGTAACTTAGAGAACGAAATCTTTGAAAAGAATTGCTTATTAGCAGTGGCTAGTTTAAGCTCCTATGTGGTCATTCTACCTTATGTTGAACCAAGTCAAAAGTGGACTCACTTCTCTCGCTTGTTTCACCCATGGTTGGGTACTTTAGGTAGTCATGTGTTGTCTGCTTATCTACATTCTGGTCAGGCATCAGGCAATAGATGTATCCATTAAAGTTTTCAACCTGTGCACCGCTCTGCCTGACTTTGAACTTCATGTGGTTGTGATTATTGGATAGAATGTCCAATGAACACACAATCAATTCCGCAGGTAATTTTAATTATAAAGTGATATTCTGACCCCTGTGTGTACCTCAGTGTCTCCAGTGTACAGTGTGGATTCTCCAGCCCAGCAGAGAGCAGCTTCACTCCTAAATCATGCAGTTTATTGTAACTTAGGTCCAGTTCTCTCAGACTTGAGGAGCTTGAGGTGAGGACTGAAGACAGAGCTCTACAGCTTTCCTCTGTCAGATTACAACAATGCAGACTGGAAAAGAAGTAATAAACAATATCAGAACAAATCTTACCCACACACAAGCACAGGCAAAACACTGACTTCTACTTTACCATGTACTGTAACAGAAATGTAAATGTGTTTCTCTCACACACCAACTCAAAAAAGAGGATGCCACATTAGCAAACAGGAATATCAATGTCACTTTCAACAATTTCTCAGATACAGTTTATTATAACGGCATGAGCTCATGTACAGAAAACATATCACAACACTCAGCAACTATTTCTGTCTGTTTCCTGTTTCCTCTATCCCTGCCCTTCTTTGTTCTGTGTGTCTTTTTTCCCATTTTATTTAATTTATATTTATTTAATAAAAAAAAAAGTTAAAAGTCTAGAGTGACCGAGAGTGGGCGGGGCACCATGGCCTCTAAGGCCAATGTGGAGATTCTGTCTCTCCAGCATGGTGTCAGGTGTGTGCCGGAGGACTGAGTACAGGTAGAGAAGAAGTGTCATGGAAGTTAGAGTGTTTACCCTGACAAGGAGCTGTTAGCGGTGGGAAGCCAGGTCGGGTGTGAGAACATCTACTCTAGTTCATCCCTCACCTGCCAAAGGACGCCGGCGTTCCCACCGCCAGCGCCAACCGCCTCCACGCCTCTGAAACAAAGTTCGTCATGGTGACCAGGGACGGTCACAGCTCGGGTGGGGGCAGTGTGGCGTGGGCGGGGCGGCGGCTGACGACCAGCATGCCTTGCGGGGATGTCGGTGTGTTCACCATGATGGGGAAAGCTGTTTGGGTTAGTGGCTTCGGCCCTGTTTGTGTGTGTGGGGGTGTGACGTGTGAAATGTGCTCCTGTTCATTGGGAGATAGGTTCTCGAGTGAATGTGCTGTTCATGCTGTTTGTTAGATTGCGTGTGTGCTAAATAAAGTACTCCCAGCCATTGCATTGGGCAGCAAATAAGCTCACTCATCTCTCCACCATCCTTTCCGGCGATAAAAACGCTACAATATTTTTGCACATTTCATACACATTTCCATAATTTCTTTAGATTTCTTTAGAATGACCATTGTTGAAAGGGCTTTACAAATAAAATTGAACAGAATTGAAAATAGCAAACCCTTCAGTAGGGATATACAGTAAATGTATAAATAAAAATACTTACTCAGCTTTTCTGGAGGCTTTGACCACTGGAAGGAGCTTTAGAAGACATTCATCAGATGGGTCATATTTTTTTAAATAAAACTCTTTCAGTTCCTGTTCTGAGGTCAGTATCGCAAACACCAGAGCTGACCACTGAGCAGGAGAGAGTCTGGTTGCTTGCAGACATCTGTAACCTTCACTGTTCAGGTACGTCTGCACTTGTTTCATCAGGGAATGATCATTGAGTTCATTGAGACAATGAAACAAATTGATATATTTCTCTGGAGATGGGTTATCTTTAATCATCTCATTGATGTACTCAACTGTTTCCTCTTTGCTGAAAGAGCCGCTTTCTGTCTTTGGCATTAAGCCTCGTAAGAGAATCTTATTTGGCTCCAGTGAGAGACCCAGAAGGAACCGGAGGAACAGGTCCAGGTGTCCATTCTCACTCTGTAACGCCTTGTTCACTGCACTCCTGAGGAAATTAGACAGGTTTCGATTTCTGAATAAATCAAGAAATCCAGTGTGTTGCTCCACAAGCACATTTTTCTTTTCAGAAACAAAGCAGATAAATGCATATAAAGCAGCCAGAAACTCCTGAACACTCAGATGTACAAAGCTGTATACCTTCCCCAGGTGAAGCCCAAACTCCTCTCTGATAATTTGGGTACACACTCCTGAGTTAACTGACACTTCTCTGACATCAATGCCACACTCTCTCAGGTCTTCTTCATAGAAGATCAGGCTTCCTTTCTTCATCTGTTGGAAAGCCAGTTTTCCCAGTGCCAGGATACTCTCTCTGGTCTTCTGAGGATCAGGGTCACATTTCTGATGGTGCTTTTGGTCCTTGTTATTGATCTGAAAGATCAGGAAGTGCATGAACATTTGAGTCAGAGTCTTGGGGATAATTCGACTCTCTGCTTCACCCAAAATTCTCTCTAGAACAGTGGCTGAGATCCAGCAGAAAACTGGAATGCAGCACATAATGTAGAGGCTTCTTGAAGACTTCATGTGTGAGAAGATTTTATTGGCCAGGCTCGGATCACTGATCCTTTTCCTGAAGTACTCCTCTTTCTGAGGATCACTGAACCCTTGTATCTCTGTTACCTGGTCTATAAACTCAGGAGGGATCTGTTTGGCTGCTCCTGGTCGAGAGGTGATCCAGAGGAGAGCAGAGGGAAGCAGGTTTCCCTTGATGAGGTTTGTCAGCAGCACATCCAGTGAGACTGACTCTGTCATATCACACAATCTATCATTGTTCTGGAAATCTAGAGGAAACCTACACTCATCTAGACCATCAAAGATGAACAGGACTTTGTAGGAGTCACAGTCTATTAATTCTAGTTTTCTAATATCTTGGAAAAAGTGATGAAGAAATTCCATCAGACTGAAAGGTTTCTCTGTCATCAGATTCAGCTCTCTAAAGGGAAGGGGAAACATGAAGGTGATGTCCTGATTTGCTTTTCCTTCAGCCCAGTCCAGAACAAACTTCTGCACAGAGACTGTTTTTCCAATACCAGCGACCCCTTTAGTCAGCACACTTCTGATGGACTTGTCTTTAAAGAGATCATTACAATTGATTGGTGTCTCCTGTATTGCTGCTCTTCTGGACGCTGTCTCAATCTGTCTCACCTCATGTTCATTACAGACCTCTTCACTCCACTTCTGTGTGATGTAGAGCTCTGTGTAGATCTCATTCAGAAGAGCTGAGCTTCCATGCTGTAAGATTCCTTTATTAATTCTTAAAAACTTCTCTTTCAGGCTGGATTTCAGCTGTTGCTGATACACAGACGTCACCGACTCTTAAATAAAAAAAGGTTGAATGCATAATCAGTGAGCACAGCATACATTTAATATTTTATGTAAAGTGCCAGTCACTGTGAACAAAAAAAGAAAAACATCAATGTTTTTCTTTATTTTTATTGTTTTTAACATTTTATATTAATCCTGAAGATATTAAAATAGACAGAACAAATATGGAATTATGTGACCAAGAATGTTTTATATGTTCTTTATTGATTGATTGTTTTATTTTCGGTTGTATTGTTTTATTGTTTTATTTTCGATTCTTTAAATATTCTTTAGAGAACCTTTTTGCTTTGATGACAGCTTTGCACACTCAGCATTCTCTCAGTCAGACTCATCAGTTTTTGGAATGGTTTTCCTGAAGGAGTTCTAAGAGGTGTTAAGTACTTATTGGCTGCTTTTCCTTTACTCTCCAGTCCAACTCATCCCAAACCATCTCAACTGGATTAAGAGTGGGATTATGGAGGCCGGATCACCTGATGCAACACTCCATCACGCTCCTTCTTGAACAGACAGCTCTTACATAACCTAGAGGTGTGTTTGGGGTTGTTGTCTTATTGGAAAACAAATAATGGTCCCACTAAGTGCAAAGCAGACCAAGGCACCGACAGTGTCACCAGTGCAACCCACACATTCAGTTCACCTGATGGTTTAAAGCACATTAAGAAGGGAAGAAATGTCTCAGATTAACTCTTGACAAGGCACAGCTATGAACTCAAAGTGAATACCTTGTAGTGAATACCTTGTAAATCTGACGCCAAGCTTAATCAAAACTAAATGTAGCTACTTTGGACAATCTACTGTAAAATATAGAACATATTCTGGGTTGTTTAACATTATTTATGTTTACTCCATAATTCCATAGGTGTCTTTCATAGTTTGGACATCTTCAGTATTAGTGTAAAACGTTGAAAATAATAACAATAAAGAAAAAACACCAAAGAACAAGGTTTGTCCAGAATATTGACTAGTGGTAGTGTGCATTTCTGATTAATGTATAAAATTCAGAAGTAAATACACTACACTGCAAAATAAAGCACCAGAATTGAATACATTTCAGAGGTCTAATGGAATTTAGTTATTTAGCTGAATAAATGTAATTTGATGTTTAAATATGAACTGAATTTAAGTTGGTAAAATATAGACATCACTCAGAGCTCTTACTGTTCTTAAGTTTGTTAGCGAGATCTGTGAGGTTCATGTTCTTCAGGACATGCACTGTTATCTTCAGTGCTTCCTCTCTGATGCTTTCTAAGTCCTCTTTATCCCCCACCTCACTTACAGTGCATGCTGGGTAATCTGGACTCAGGAGCTTCTTAAACCTCTTCAGCTCATTCTTTATCAGAGTGATAACATTGTGTTCCAGCTCCTGGTTAGAAACACACAGGAACATGTATAAAGAAATGTATTTTCTTTCTATTACAACAATTGCAGTTTAGAATCTGTCAAATTATCCATGATACTGCTGAACATCAACAGCTGGGTACACACCATAAATATGGAGTCCAGTTGATTTGTGCTGGGATTGGTCTTCTTAATTTGTGGTCTGTAAACAATCAACACACATCAAGTAATGCATATACTGTATGCAATCATAGCTGCACAACACACACTGTTAAACACACCGAGGCAGATTTGTAACATCATTCTTTTTACACAATACACTAAATTCGGTACTAAAAACTTACATTAACATGGTTATAGACAAATGATTTAATGAGTGATTTTTTGTTACTACTTCAACACCTGATAAAGCTCCTGATGAGCTTCATAATGTCATGAGTGAGTTTGATCAGGAGGAATACTGCTGTAAAACACCTTACTGTACCTCAGATCAGTAAAACTGGGTCTGCCTCTGAAGTGAGCAGGTTCCCATGAGCAATTACTCATCATTGACGTAGTGCTGGGTTCTGGTGACTCTGATCTCTTTCTCTTAATTATTCTACAACACAGATATTATTAGCCAACAATTAAGGCATTTTATATGCTAATATAAAATATTGCATGTGAATGATAGCATATCAAATTTAAAGTAGCACAAAAGCAGTCTTAGTCTAAAAAGCAATTAAGTAAATAATACAGATAAATAATGGGCAATGCCTTACATTTCAATCAATCATAAGTTTAAAAATCATACCTTAATTAAAACAAAATACAGTGGAACCTCAGATTACAAGCATAATTCGTTCCAAAAGTGGCTCGTATTTCAAAACACTCGTAAACCAAATAAAATTTTTCCATAAGAAATAATGAAAACTCAAATTATTCGTTTCACAGCCCAAATAAATAAATACATAAAAATAATTAATGCAAAACATAAAGTAAAAAAAAAAAAATTAACCTGCACTTGCAAAATAAATCCCAACAGATAACTGTTTCAGTTTGTGCACACAGGCGCTGTGCACATTAACGGAAAACCTGTTTCATCGAAAAAATTAGCAAGGAACATCGCTAGTCACACTTGCATGAGCGCATACTAACAGAATCACTGCTGTAAAGTAAAAAAACAAAAAACAAATTAACCTGCACTTTACTTTTGAAAAGAAGCGGAGTTTCTGTGTAAGGCAGAGTGTGTGTGTGTGTGTGTGTGTGTGTGTGTGTGTGTGTTGGTGTGGAGTCAAGTGTCAAATTATGCGCGCAAACACACAAACACTCTCGCCTTTACAGCCACCCTACCACCCCCTCCTCCTCTCGGCTTCCCAAACACACACACACACACACACACACACACACACACACACACTCTGCCTTACACATAAACTCTGCTCTGTCGCAATTCTTTTTAAAGGTAAAGTGAAACACGACAACCTGAAGTATCTTTACCCTCTAATGAGACTTACTCTTGCTTTATACGCGCGAGCACACACGCACGCTGTACAAACACGCTTACAAACACAAAATAAAATGTTACACACACAGTATTATAGTAACAGTACACGTGTGCACGGATGTTGATTATACCAGTGAGAGACGCGCACTAAGACTCAGCAGGGGAGATGAATACCCACAATTCCGCAGTGCAAGAGAGAGAAAAACCATTGGCTCAGTTGTGATCATGTGACGTTCGGCGTCAAAACAAGAAGCGCATGCTTGATACATGATACTCGGTGCTCGTAAACCAAGACAATGCTCGTTTTTAAGTCAAAATTTATTAAAAATCTTTGCTCGTCTTGCAGGACACTCGTAAACTGCGTTACTTGTAATCCGAGGTTCCACTGTATACTTCTCTTGTGTTTTAAATGCAAATCGATGTACTTGTTCTTCATTAATTTATCTTCTCGAATTTGTTTTTATGAATTTTGTAAAATGAACAACAGGGGACTGCTGCTTCTTCATTATCTTTTGTTGTTACTTTAGTGAACCCTTAGTAATCCCATTTTTTCACGCCACAAGGGGGCTCCTGCGGATACATGATACGTTTTTTTTTTTTTTTTTTTGCATATCCATTTTAAAAGTTGTGTTTCACCCTGAGGTCCATATTGTGTAATGTTGATTACTGCATATCACTTTGTTTTTATAGAACTGTTATATAAAAACAACATGCTGTACTGAATATACTGCAATTACATGTGATTACCTACAGCCTCATACCTACTTTATGACAGCACTCTTGTTTGTGTGATATTGCTGGAATCTTTGTTCTACGGAATTAAGCTAAATATCCATATAAATATAGTGCAAATGTTTTTGTTGGTAAGCAGCGAACTAAAACATGTCATTAGACTGACCTTGGATCAGTAGAAATGTTTTTGTCAATAATTGTAGTCGTGGGTTTCATTGACCACTCACTCATCCGGAGCACGTAGCTGGGTTCCGGTAAGCCCAACCGCCTTCCTTCCATCATTCTACAACACCAGAAATCAGAACCATAAATCAAGGCAGTGTACATTATTATAATATGGGTTGTATAAGGATTCCATCTCAAACTTTGAATCAGTACAGAACCTCTTAAACAGTTTCAGTTTTAATAAGGAGGCAATGAATGCAAATAAAGGCAAGGCCTAGCAAATTAATGGAATGTTTAAAATGTCTAACCAATTAATAACATTTTAAGAACATGCAAACAATATATATTTGTATTGTGTACATTTCACAGGTTCTTTTGCAAATCACCAACTAATTCTAAATAAGTCTGTTTATTGTTTCTAGCCACTCATTTCATGTACAAACAATTTTTTTTTATTTAAAGCAACAACTAATTCAAGAACCTACACCACAATATTCATTACTTTACTTACCATGTAAATTATGTAATCACAATTAGCTGCACATTCTCTCCACTACACCCCAAGAACATGAAAACCTTTCTCTGAGATTATTTAATAGACAGTAGAGGTCTATTGCTAGGCTGTACTGCTAACAAGACAATAACCAGCCCTGCCTAATTCCCATTGAAACTGGGATTGAAACTGGGATTGGCCCACCACCTACCTTTTAACCATGCGCAAAGCACCAGCATTAAAAGTTATAACCAGTTTAGAAATGCCTTTTAAATACAAAAGACTTTCATCATATAGAACACATGTGGTCTGCTCTGTTAAATGCTTTTTTTCTGATCAAGAGAAATGACGCTAACAGTCCTGTTAAAGGGTTTAAAAATGCCTAGCACATCGCAAACAGGAAATGGGTTACCTGAAAATGATTTGTCTGGAAAGCAGTATGTCCACTTAGCTAGGCATTTTGATATGATATTCTCATATAATCTGTTGTCAACAATGCAACTGTCTTCAGGTTTTAAGAGAGACAGGTCCACCTCTTTTGGCAGTAAGGACAGCACTGCACATGAGACATGACATGAGACTGGTGGGAAAAAAAACCCCTCTCTGCTGCATTCAGATAATCCAGCAGTGGTGAGCTCCAGGTTCATGTCAGAGCCAAGTTCTGCATTAGATTAGGCATCCATCTGAAGATTGTTGTGATTTTCAGGATTTCACCAGAGCTGCCTTTACTTTTTTATCAAGGTATGACCCATGGTCAGTTGTCTTTTGTTGTAACATCCTTACTATACTAAAATCTTGAATATTGATCAGCTTGAGTTAATACTGTACAATTATTAACTAATAACCTATACAAGTGATGTGCTTTAAATTTAGATTTATTGTTTAGGTGCAGCTCATTTTAATTCAACATGGGAATTTTGGGCAGATTCTGTTGGCATGCTGCATACAGTACACTGCTGCCTACAGTATCTAAACGATATAATTAATAGTAACCTTGTCCAAACTCACTGAGGCTAATTGTGGTCCAATTGAAAATGTGAATATTTTCTGCGAACCTTTGATTACAGGTGTGATCAACACATGCGATGAAGATAAATGAAAATTATCATGTTTAAAACCCATGGCTTCGTATTTTTAGTTCTGTTTACTTTTTGAATGTAAATACTTAATAAAAAATATTATATGGTTTATTTAAACCTTGATACAAAATTGAAGTTTTATGACATCTCGCAGCCCACCTGCAGGACCCCAGCCCACACTGATCTACAGTACATTAATGACAGTAACACGTAAGACACCTGAGGACTGTTCAGAAGTCGCTAAGACAGGCAGGGCTCATGGCAGAGGAGTTTGCAAATCAAAAATATTGCCGAGTGACTGGAGCCATGCAAATGGGCTTTAAACCAGGGAAAAGCTGGTTTGAGAAAGCGCCCGAGTTTCATTCTCTTGTCTTTCCCTTTCCTCTTACAGACAAACACATTGGACAGAGGACTGGGGACCATGGATTAACAGGAGCACCCTATGTTGTACATCACTCACAAGTTCTCAGTGAACAGCACCATGGACGCCCCACTTATGATTTGTACAAAAGAAGAGCAATGTGCATTTATTTTATTTTTTTTTTGTAGTCTGAGGGTGAACCTGGTGCCGTTATTTATCAAAAGATTTTTGTGCAGTATGAAGAAAGGGTTTTAATATCAGCCAAAATTTTGAGCAATACTCTAATGAAGGTGAGAGTTTCTTAAAGATACCGGGTGATGAGACACGGATTCATCACTACGAGCCTGAGAGTAAATGACAGAGTATGGAAATGTAACAATCAGGAAATAAACACTGAAATTCTGATCTGTAGCTTAGTTTCATCTTTTGATCTAAAAACTTAATTTTCAGCATGAAGCAAAAACAAAAGAAGTCTCCTTGCTCTTAAAATACTTCTAAAAGTTTATATTGACACATAAAGTTTTAATACTCACTGTGTTTTTACTCCTAAAAAGATTTAGTTTCCTTTCAACAAAAATAAAAATAGCCAGTGTTCCTTTCACTTACACCATCTGACTGGGACTGGTTGGGTGGGAAGGGCGTGTGCACGCACACACACACACACACACACACTTGCATATATACGTGACACACACATAATGTAAACATTTAGACACACACACACACACACACGCTATTCAGACACAAAGTCTACTGATAATGTCATAACCTTGATTTTAATTGTGTAAAAATTTCACACAAATACAATTTAGAAATTATGTTTTATGTCAGTCAATATCATCCTTTATTTAGGTTTCTTTTTTTTTTTCAAACTTGTGTAACCACTTTTCATAATAGTTAACACACTGCCTAACCATTTCAGATGGGTCGATATTATCAGGCTGCGTCAACCACCGAGAACAATTAAGGAGAAGTGATGCTAAAGTTATTATTTAATAATGTGCAACACACTATAACCACATTATGTACCGTGCTGAATCTCAAAAAAAAAAATGTGGTCACAGAAAAAAATCATAAATGGAGTTCATTTAAATGCTAAGTAAAGATCCATGGTCTAAAAAAAAATGTTTTCAGGAGAAACCAGAGCTATGTTTAATAGTGAAAGTAAGAGCATTTACACACACACACACACACACACACACACACATGGTGAGAACTCTAAACAGACAGCTAAACAGCTGTGTGTCCATAAGAAAACCACTTGTTAGTGAGACTTGTCAGAAAAAAGACCTCTTGGAAAAAGGTGATGGAAAGGTCATGTGACCTGATGAGTCCAGATTGAGCCTATTCCATAGCGATGGGTAAGAAGGGATGCGCATGAAGCGATGCACCCATCATGCATAATGCTACATGCAATAACTGCAGCAGTATTCAACCAGTTTCAATTTTATTTGTATAGTGCTTATCCTGTACAGGGTTGCAGGAGGCCTGGAGCCTATCTCAGAACCCTTGGGGCATAAAGCAGGGTACTCTCTGGACAGGGTGCTAATCCATCGCAGGACATAGAACCACACACTCACTCACTTCCCGGAGTTTGGAACACCAATAAGCCTCACCTGCATGTCTTTGAAGTGTGGAAACCGGAGAACATGCAAGTTTCTTACACACCTCCTTATCCTCGAGATGGGACTCAACCCTCAACCCTGGAGGTGCGAGGCCACAGCGCTAACTGCCACCGTGCCATTTTTTTTTTAAATTTTTTTTTATTAAGTTACCATAAAATGTTAAATACTCAATTACATTAATATACAAACAGGAAGTGTGTTGAATCCCGTTCATATGCAGGTTACAAAATCATTCATGACTGTGTGCAGAACTCACACTGTAAAGCACACCTTCTTCATGAGGGACAAAGTGATTTGATTAGTAAAACTCACTCCAGGTCATGTGACTTATACAAACAAATCCAGTCTGGTCTAAAGGACAGAAGCAGGACTCAGTTGGCTTTAGGGAGTTCTTTAGTTCTCAGCAATTAGAAAACATGAAAGCAGCTCAATAAATAGGTAGTGATTTTATAAAATGAGAGATGTGAGAGCATGAGGGCTGGAGCAGGGCAGTGTGTAACAAAAAGCATAAAAACACACACTTAATGGGATGTTTTTAAGTAGAAACAAGAAAGATAAGGAAGTTTAGAAGAATAATAGGGTGGGGCCCTCTGTAGATTAGACTTGTTTGTCCGGTGAATCCCATGGAAGTTGATCAGATCTGGAATCTGGGGAGTTTGGAGGCCAGGTCAGGGCCTTGGCTTTTCTGTCGGTTCGGACCGCACAGGCTGGCCTTTGGCTTCCGTGGGCATGGATGAGCTTCAGGTGCCCCTGATTCTGTCACCAGTTTACTTCGGTATAACTGATATTCAGTGTTAATGTGATCACTAAGTAGTGTTAATGTTATGTATAACTGGTGTATACTCTGTGTGTGTGTGTATGTATATATATATATATATATATATATATATATATATATATATATATATATATATATATTGTTGTTGCTCTTGTTTGCACATTTGCACGTGCACTTTATGTTGTCTGTTAAAATAGTTATACTTAGCTAGTTAGTTTTTGTTAATTTATGTTGTAATTTATGTTAGGTCTCTCTGTCCTGTCTCTGCTAGCCAGTTAACTAGGCCTCTTGGTTAGCTAGTTTAGTGTCTATGTTAATTTAGGTTGTAATTTATGTTAGGTCTCTCTGTCCTGTCTCTGCTAGCCAGTTAACTAGGCCTCTTAGTTAGCTAGTTTAGTGTCTCTGTTAATTTATGTTGTAAATTTATGTTATATGTAGCACCTTGGTCCTGGAGGAACGTTGTTTCGTTTCACTGTGTACTAACTGTATATGGTTGTAATGACAATAAAGCCGACTTGAACTTGAACTTGAACTATATATATATACAGTTGATAAATGATTAACTTTTTTGTACAGTAGTGGGAGAGTTTTGTTGCACACTCAACTGTATAAGATACTTTAGGTGTATACACATTACATAAAAATGACTTAATTGTCATTGTAGTGATGCAACAAAATTTGTTTGGTAGCTCTCAGAGGATTTTACAATTTATATCATCAGGAAGAACAGAATAACGCTGGGCACAAACTATGACCCTATGACCGTTTAAGCCAGACAAATAAAATCAAGATTGCTGGTAGATTTCAATTTCTATAATAGCATTGTGGACATGGAAATGTTCATGACGGTGTGGTGCTATAATGAGGCTTTATGCTCAATTATAAATGACACACAACTTTTAATAGAAAAATAACCACAACCATGCTCTTTCTATTTTGATCTATTTACACATTTATTTATTTATTTACTGTGTATATTTTATTAAATAGTGTTTACGAATCTATTTATTATGGCACACCGTGTTTATTGTTTAAATGTGCCTAGCACAAATAAAGGGTTTGTAAAAGTCTCTCTCTCTTTCTTTTCTTGTTTGTGCATTACACATTACAAGTCTTATGAACGCCCTTTGAGATGTAAACTGCCTGCTATTAAACAAAATCCTGCCAGTTTCCCTGACATAAAATGTTTGTATTACTTATTTTTAATAACCTAGTTTTTTATCTTTTAATTTTATTTACTTTTAAATATTTTTTTATTTCTTTATTTGCACTTCCTAGTACAATAATTATGATGTTAGCTCAGCTGTTTTCGGGATGGTTGGATGGTTTGTCCATCAGTATAATTAATTATTTAAGGTAAGCAGTGGGAATGAGTAAGACTTTTTACAGTGCATGTGCAGCTCTCAAACAGCCTTCTCTGTCACAAACACTGGATTTATGGCATTATGGGGACGTACAGTAGGTTAGACATTAGCTTTGGGAGGAATTTTTGGACTTTCCTTTTTTATTTTATTTTATTTAATTTTAGTACACACAAACAGACTCACTCACTCACTCACTCACTCACTCACATATCAACAAAGAAAATGGGATGAAATGACCTTTACAATAAATCTATACAATAAAAATAATAGTTTTAATTGCTGCTATAAACAAATAATTATATTTATATTTTCAATACTCAAAGCATAATACAATTCTACATGTTTATCCTTTGAAATGCAGTAAAATTGACTTATTGTGTGCAAATGCTGGAGGACTTTTCATAATAAAATACATAATTACATACTGAAGCATCATGTGGATAAAGGATGTAAACAGTCAGGATTTATTGTTGTTGTAACTTCTACATCTCATTGTGAAAGTTTCAGATCTTAATGCTGTAAGACAAAAGGGGACAATATTAAGAATCATCAGAGTCCTTAAGCACACACACACTTCACACACATTAAACTACCCTGCCAACAACAAAAAAATCATACACTCTGATGTTTCATTCAATCATCTTTAGCTTAGATCACACACCGTGGTGTCCAGTTTATGTCACACAGTGTGATGAGAACTCACAGGATTGGGACTAAACACGTGTGTCCATGAGAAAACCACTTGTTATTGAGACTCATCATAAAAAAAAGTCCTCAGTTTGTTAGGGATCATAAAGACTGGACTTTGGAGTGATGGAGAAAGGTCATGTGACCTGATGAGTCCAGACTGAGCCTATTCCAGAGTGATGGGCGTGTCAGGGTGAGAAGGGAAGGACATGAAGCGATGCTCCCATCATGCATAGTGTCCACTGTACAAGCCTCTGGAGACAGTGTTATGATCTGGGGTTGATCAGTTACTCAGGTCTAGACTCAGTAATGTTATGGGGCAATAAAATGAAGTCAGCTGACCCCCTGAATGTACTGAATCACCAGAGGATCACATCTATGGAGGGTTTCTTCACTGATGGCACGGAGTGTATTCCAGGACTTAGAATGTAAAACAGAGGCACTGGGAGCACGAGGAATCATTTACACACATAAACTGGACACCACGGTGTGTGATCTAAGCTAAAGATGATTGAATGAAACATCAGAGTGTATGATTTTTTTGTTGTTGGCAGGGTAGTTTAATGTGTGTGAAGTGTGTGTGTGCTTAAGGACTCTGATGATTCTTAATATTGTCCCCTTTTGTCTTACAGCATTAAGATCTGAAACTTTCACAATGAGATGTAGAAGTTACAACAACAATAAATCCTGACTGTTTACATCCTTTATCCACATGATGCTTCAGTATGTAATTATGTATTTTATTATGAAAAGTCCTCCAGCATTTGCACACAATAAGTCAATTTTACTGCATTTCAAAGGATAAACATGTAGAATTGTATTATGCTTTGAGTATTGAAAATATAAATATAATTATTTGTTTATAGCAGCAATTAAAACTATTATTTTTATTGTATAGATTTATTGTAAAGGTCATTTCATCCCATTTTCTTTGTTGATATGTGAGTGAGTGAGTGAGTGAGTGAGTGAGTCTGTTTGTGTGTACTAAAATTAAATAAAATAAAATAAAAAAGGAAAGTCCAAAAATTCCTCCCAAAGCTAATGTCTAACCTACTGTACGTCCCCATAATGCCATAAATCCAGTGTTTGTGACAGAGAAGGCTGTTTGAGAGCTGCACATGCACTGTAAAAAGTCTTACTCATTCCCACTGCTTACCTTAAATAATTAATTATACTGATGGACAAACCATCCAACCATCCCGAAAACAGCTGAGCTAACATCATAATTATTGTACTAGGAAGTGCAAATAAAGAAATAAAAAAATATTTAAAAGTAAATAAAATTAAAAGATAAAAAACTAGGTTATTAAAAATAAGTAATACAAACATTTTATGTCAGGGAAACTGGCAGGATTTTGTTTAATAGCAGGCAGTTTACATCTCAAAGGGCGTTCATAAGACTTGTAATGTGTAATGCACAAACAAGAAAAGAAAGAGAGAGAGACTTTTACAAACCCTTTATTTGTGCTAGGCACATTTAAACAATAAACACGGTGTGCCATAATAAATAGATTCGTAAACACTATTTAATAAAATATACACAGTAAATAAATAAATAAATGTGTAAATAGATCAAAATAGAAAGAGCATGGTTGTGGTTATTTTTCTATTAAAAGTTGTGTGTCATTTATAATTGAGCATAAAGCCTCATTATAGCACCACACCGTCATGAACATTTCCATGTCCACAATGCTATTATAGAAATTGAAATCTACCAGCAATCTTGATTTTATTTGTCTGGCTTAAACGGTCATAGGGTCATAGTTTGTGCCCAGCATTATTCTGTTCTTCCTGATGATATAAATTGTAAAATCCTCTGAGAGCTACCAAACAAATTTTGTTGCATCACTACAATGACAATTAAGTCATTTTTATGTAATGTGTATACACCTAAAGTATCTTATACAGTTGAGTGTGCAACAAAACTCTCCCACTACTGTACAAATAAATGGTGCACTGCAGTGCACCAGATACCAATATTTACAATTTATAAACAATATTTCTAGTGTGTAAGTAATTGTATATAATATCTAAAGTTCGGTATATTGTGAGGGTACAGGAGAAGTTTCGGCCTCATCAGTCTCAATGAATGCAGACCCAAAACACTCTGTATTTGTTTTTTTTATGCTTTATATGCATTACAGGTGCATGTATTGGTGAGATGAACAATTTTTTGTGAACTGCTGACAATATTTCTCCTAAATTCAAAATATAACTTTTATTATTAAGAGTATATATTTGAAGGAAATGACATCACAGCACATCAAAATAACCCAAGATCATGTGTCCCATCATTAACAGGAGCCCAGTGGAGAGAGTGGACAGCTTCAGATACCTCGGTGTTCACATCACGCAGGACCTGGCATGGTCCTGTCACATCAACACCGTGGTAAAAAAGGCCCGGCAGCGTCTCTACCACCTCAGACGCTTGAGAGACTTCAGACTGCCCTCCAAGGTGCTCAGGAATTTCTACTCCTGCACCATAGAGAGCATCCTGACGGGAAACATCACGACCTGGTTCGGGAACAGCACCATGCAGGACAGATGAGCTCTACAGAGGGTGGTGCGATCAGCTGAGCGCATAATCCGCACCGAGCTCCCTGACCTGCACTCGATCTACAGCAAGCGGTGCTGGACCAAGGCCAGGAAGATCGTGAAGGACCTCAGCCACCCCAATAACGGACTGTTTACTCTGTTGCGGTCTGGGAAGCGATTCCGCTCCTTGAAGGCCAACACAGAGAGACTGAGGAGGAGCTTCTTCCCGCAGGCGATAAGGTCTCTCAACCACAACCACGAACTAACACAATCTCTTCATAATTGATCAAATCTATCAATCTTTTTACATCCATGAACACTATGGACAATTACACGCTCACCTTCCTTCATATCTACACTACATGTCGTACGTTTACATCCTGGACCATTGCACAAAGACACTTTAATAACTTTGCACACCTACCTTCACAACTACACTACATGTTTACGTTTACATCCTGGACCAGTGCACAAAGACACTTTAATAACCTCTGCACAAAGACACTTTGTTCTACGCATATTTGCACACACAGTACAGTATATTTCAATTTGTACAGTATATTTCTATTTTTGTAGATCATATTTCTATTTTTATTTTTAGTTCTATTTTTCCTAGTTTAATTTAATTTTCTATTTAATTTCTATCGTATTTCTTTTATTCATATTTATTTCTTATTTGTAAACTTTAATTCCCTTTTAGGGTCAATGGCAGTCGTATAATGCATTTCACTACATTTCGTACTTTGTATGTTTGTGTATGTGACAAATAAAATTTGAATTTGAATTTGCAGACCTTTCATAATAAAAATTAAATAAAACAAAATGCAAATAATTTGTAAACACATTGTGTTAATGCTTTGGCTAAATAACATTAAGAAATTTGGTGGAATAACCTCAAGTTACAATTACAGCTTTCACGTGCTTCGGCTCTCCACCAGTTTTTCACACGCTGTTGGGTAACTTTACACCACTCTTTTTGCAAAAAAACCCCAAACAGCTTAGCTTTGATTAATGATTTGTGAACATCCATCTTCCTCTTGATGACATTCCAGAAGATTCCTGCAGTGTTCTCCTATTTTTTTTTCCAGAGCTGTACTGTATATACAGTGGCAAAAAAAAGCATATTAACCTTTAGGAATTCCATGATTTTCTGCATTAATTCATCAGAAAATGTGATCTGATCTTCATCTTTAAGTCAAGAGTAATGACAAATATAATGTGCATAGTGCTAGTGGAAAAAGTATATGAATACTCGAGTTAATGACCTCAAAAAAGCTAATTGAAGTCTGGTATTAGCATACCTGGAGTCTTATTAAGAGAATGAGTTTGGAGTTGTGATCTAGAGCTACTCTGGATGCTCTACCAAAACGTGGGCGCCTAGTCAAAATGACGCGAAGAGCACAATGAAGACTCATCAATGAGGGAAAGAAACAACCCAGAGTGACAGCCAAAGATTTGAAGGCACATTGGAACTGGCTAACATCTGTGTTCATGAGTCTACAGGATGTAAAACATCAAACAAGCAGTGTGTCCATGGCAGAACACCACAAAGGAAGCCGCTGCTTCCTAAAAGGAACATTGCTGCATGCCAGAAGTTTGTGAAAGAGTTAATTGACACTCCACAGTGGTGTTGGAAAAAAAATTGTGCACTGATGGAACTAAGATTGAACTATTTGAAAAGAACACGCAGTGCTACATCTGGTGTAAAATGGGCACTGCATCATGAAAACATTATCCTAACTGTAAAGTATGGTGGAGGTAACATCATGATTTGGGCCTGCCCTGCTGCATCAGGGCGTGGCCAGCTGGCAGTCATGGAGAGGAAGAAGAATTCCCAAATGTTAGAATGTTTGTACATCAGAAGTTGAGTGATACAACAGGACAATGACCCAAAACACCGGAGCAAGAACACAACAGAATGGCATCAGAAAAACAAAATCCTTTTGGAGTGGCTGAGTCAGAGCTCTGACCTCAACCCAATAGAGATGCTGTGAAATGACTTAAAGAGAGTCACACACATGAGGCGTCCAAAGAATATGACTCTTTGCTCTGACTCTGAGCTTTAGCTCTGCTGTCAATCAATAAAAAAAAAATTATCTAGTTAATCACAGTCATAGTCTGTCATAGATTAATCACAATTTTATGATACTCAGATTTACTGGTATTATAAGCTGTTGGAATACATCAATTCACAACAAATTCCTTAGAGAAAACAGATTATGAAGTTCCCTTTCAAAGGCTACACTCGATGCTGCGTGAAAACGCTATGGGAACATCTTGTCATGTTGCCGGTTGTGAAGCATGTGTGTACCAAACACGCCAAATTTTTGGCTTTTATAACCTCGGTCAGGTGACGTCATCTGATAGGACGCACCTGCAGGTTATAAATAGGAGTGAACCGGAAACATTCCTCAGATTCTTGTCTTCACCTAGTTGTGAGCGTGTGTGTCTAACCAGCAAAAATAAGTGTTTAAATTACCGATAATGGCAGAGTTTAAACGAGATGTCCCTCCGTGTGTATAATCCATATCGGAAGGTAATCTCTACACTTTACTGCTTCGATTAAGTGCTACGCGCGCGCCTCGCATTTCTTGAGAATCTTCGAGCCGCCGCGCATTCCAGGGGCTTAAACTTGTGCATCTGGCAGAGCTGTGAGAGACGGATTTAAAACTCCTTTCTTTCGCGTTCTCATCGGATCGGGAAATCCCTCTGTCCGCTCGCAAGCGCGCGCTGCGCTTCTTGTGAATGGGCAAGGATAAACATCCTCTCTTGCTTCCGCGGAGATGGTAATAGCCTCTAAGCACTTAAACAAAAAAAAAACATAGACGGCAGGTTCTGTCGGGTGGCCGGGGGGCGGAGCCTCAACGACGCTCTCTCCCCTTTTCTTAGCAATCTCCATATGAGTTAACCCTTTCATGGAGTAAGCTGTATTCATCCCGTGTTTTCCTGCCATCAACTTATTTATTTATTTAAATATAATTGAGGTAGAAACGCGGAGTTATATGATGACACCCAGATAGAAGAGACGCTTCCAGGCTATCTCTCTTCTGGGACATCATCCTTCCTGAAAAGCTATTAATTCCTTTCAAGCTGTGTAGACTTTTTATCTTCCCTGGAGGGAAAAGCTTTTCAGGCAGCAGGTCAGGTTGGTGCTCCATTGCACACCATGGCGGTTTTGCACGCCTACCAGGCTGACCTGCTGAGAGACTTGAGTACTGGCGGGGCTCTGCAAGGTAAGGCGTATTGGATTTACGCCGGGCCACAGACTTGTCTCTTCGTGCAACAAAGCAGACAGCTCGTGCTATCGGCCGTTTTATGGCTGCTATGGTCTCCGCGGAGAGGCACTTGTGGTTGAATCTCAGGGGCATTAAGGAGTAGGATCGTGTATTCCTCCTCGATGCCCCATCTCACCTCCCGGCCTACTTGGCGATGTCGTTAACTCGGTCGCCACTAGGTTCATGAGGCGAAGTTTGTATAACAAGCCTTCGGGAAATTCCTTCCCCGCCTTGCTCAAGAGTCGGGACTGTCGGCCACCCAGTCTCGACCGGGTCTGACTGTTGCGAGGCATGAAACACACAAGGAGAGTGTTTTTGAGCTGGGCACCCCTCGCAAGATTGGGGTGCGTCACGCAATCCGCCTCAAAAGAGGTCAGACTATATTGTCTTCACAAAGAAGCCCTGAGGTTCATGTGCCCAGGCCGTGGGGGGTGGCCCCCCCAATGGGGAGAGGCACGCAGAATTCCTTTTAAAGAATAAAGTGTTCTCCCTGGCACCCCCAGGAGGTTGGTGTTCTTGCTCCGCCACCACTGGTGTTTCGGGCAACTCCAGTCTCCAATAAAATGTTAGTTCTTCGGGTTTTTCCTGCCGTGTTTCAGGATGCCGAACATCTAACATCCCCCCCGTTTAACCAAGCCGCTGAGCTTTGCCCCTTTCTGAGAAACTGGCAGCGTGGAAGCTACTGCCAAGTATATCTCCTTGGGCACTAAGCACTGTACAGAGAAACTACAGGATTCAGTTCTCACATCACCCTCCGCGTTTCAATGGCGTGGTCTCCACTTCCATGAAACCGGAAAGTGCAAGAGGAACGGGGGGCTGAGTCCAATTTTTTTTAGATTTTGCGGGCTTTACCGCTATCTAAAAATAAATCAATGGAAATATTGCCACAACACAGGAGGTTCCTGAGGTTCGCTTTCGGGGGCGAAGCTTACCAGTATCGGGTCCTTCCATTTGGTCTAGCTTTTTCACCCGCACATACACAAAATACATGGATGTAGTTCTGGCTCTTACGACTCCAGAGCATCCGTATTGAATTACATGACTGGCTGGCCCAGTCTCAGTAGCTAGTGCTTCGACATCAGCATGTCGTTCTAGCTAATCTTTGTTTCCTAGGATTGAGATCCAATGCCATGAAAGCATGCTCTTTCCTGTTTAGAGGACAACATTTTTGGGTGTCACATGGAATTTGAGCGTAAGTGGGCACAGCTGTCTCCCGCTCGTGTCGAATCCATTCTCAATACCGTCAAGGAAATCAAGCTAAACCAGAAAGTGACCATCACTTTCAGAGATCTTAGCTCTCATGGCAGCTGTATCCACGGTGACACCTTTGGACCTTCTGCACATGAGAGCATTTCAGTTGTGGCTAAGAACCAGGGGATTTTACTCTAGGGCCAATCCCCAATAAGGGCTACGCGCCAGGTGCTTAGTACCCTTCCTATGTGGTTCAGACCCCGGTTTCTGACTCTGGGTCCCACTCTAAGTTCGTCTTGTCGTCGCAGATGCTAACGACAGACGCTTCCCTCATGGGCTGAGGTGCGGTCTTAAATGACCGTCCAGCCCAAGGGAGCTGGAGAGGCCATCTTTTTGCGCGGCACATCAATTGCCTCAAAATCATGGCTCTATTTCAGGCCCTAAAGCACTTCCTCCAGCAGTTGAGACTACCATGTCCTAGTGCGGGTGGACAACACTATGGCAGTCTCGTATATTAATCGCCAGGGCGGACTGTGCTCGCGCCGCTAAATAGCTAGCGCACCAGATTCCTGTCCCTCAGGGCGATTTACATTCTTGGAAAATTTCATGTAGCGTAGGTGGACCTCTTTGCCTCGCAAGATCAGCAAATGGTACTTTTACTACTCTCTGACTCTAAGTCAAGCTGGTCTTCCAGCCAGCGTAATTAAGACTATTCTAAGTACTAGGACTGCCTCCCCTCAAATAGAATGTATTTGAAAAGTTGGGATGGTTTTTCTAAATGGTGTTACCTCTCTAAGAGGATCGGACAGCTGTTGCCCTCTCCTATGAGGCGCGTGGGCTCACTTCGCCTCTAGGAATCAGGGCTCATTCAACCAGGGGAATCGCCTCATCAATTGCATTAGCAAGAGGTATATCCTTGCAGCAAGTATGTGACACGGAGGGTTGGTCCTCTCCACACACATTTGCCAACATGCATCCTATTGTTTTGAAGCCTTCTGTCCTCCGCCTTTACAGCTTCGGAGCAGGAGAGACTTCACTTACTGTGTCCAGTACGTGCTCTTCAGATTTATGTCCACCGCACTAGCCAGTGGCGTAAGTCAGAGCAGCTTTTACATGTTTTGAAGCCGCAAGCGGCGTGAGAGATGCTATTGGCCTCTCCTATGAGGCGCGTGGGCTCACTTCGCCTCTAGGAATCAGGGTTCATTCAACCAGGGGAATCGCCTCATCAATTGCACTAGCAAGAGGTATTCCCTTGCAGCAAGAGTTCACTTACTTTGTCCAGTACGTGCTCTTTAGATTTACGTCCACCGCATCAGCTAGTGGCGTAAGTCAAAGCAGCTTTTACATGGTCTGGGGCCGCAACGGGGGGTGGCCCCCACTACACTGGGCTTATTGCCCTCTCCTATGAGGCGCGTGGGCTCACTTCGCCTCTAGGAATCAGGGCTCATTCAACCAGGGGGATCGCCTCATCTATTGCACTAGCAAGAGGTATTCCCCTGCAGCAAGTGTGTGACACGGAGGGTTGTCCTCTCCGCACACATTTATTACATTTATAGTCTGGATGTTCATGCTACTCCGGGCTCACGGGTCCTCGAGTCAGCTACCCAGACATAGTTCTGAGACCTTCTCGGCCTTGTGCGCACACGCTACACAACCTTGGAGTCCAGACACTCAGTGCGGCGGCGTTGGCACTCTCGTTCCCATAGCGTTTTCACGCAGCATCGAGTGTAGCCTTTGAAAGGGAACGTCTCGGGTTACTTTGCTGTAACCCTGTTCCCTGAAAAGGCGGGAACGAGATGCTGCGTCCCAATGCCGCACTGCCTATGTGACCGGACGTCCGTTCAGACAAATCAATCTGAGGAATGTTTCCGGTTCACTCCTATTTATAACCTGCAGGTGCGTCTTATCAGATGACGTCACCCGACCGAGGTTATAAAAGCCAAAAATTTGGCGTGTTTGGTACACACATGCTTCACAACCGGCAACATGACAAGATGTTCCCATAGCGTTTTCACGCAGCATCTCGTTCCAGCCTTTTCAGGGAACAGGGTTACAGCAAAGTAACCCGAGACGTTTTATAATATATTTGTCACAGATAACCCCTAGAGGGAGCCATTCACACAGAGTCCATTTTGTGTTCCTTTATGTTTTCTTTAAGTTGAACTCCATTTTCCCAGGACGCACCTTGGTCAGGTGATGGGAACACTGGGCGAACATGGAAACACCTGAACCGAAGTAGCTCTGTTACATTCAACACACACGTGCACACACGCGCACACACACACACACACACACACACCTAACCAAACACACTAGATAATTACAAAACAGACACCAGTGTTGTTAAACACTACATTTTTATTTGTTTCTTTATTTAATTTGTCTGAAATGTCTGAAGGACATAAAAATAGCAAGATACACATGTACAGAATAATCATTTATTAAACAGATCCAGAGAAGAGTTCGGCCTGTCACTGACATGAGTTTTAAATGGGTTTAATATTATTTAATATTATTATGGTAATTAATTGACCATAGTGTCTCCCCATGACATCACTTTCTATACACATGGTGCAGAAATGAGTTGAAACACAACACTGGAAGCAGCACAGACTCTCGATTATAGGAGCCGTGTGTTACTGTGACTGCACAGAGAGCTTCATGAAGACGAGCTGCACACAATTAAACCCATTTATGTCTCTAATAATTACTGGAAGCCTTTGGTGTTTGTGAGGTTTTACGGTGTTTCTTGTCATAACATTTCTTTCCAATCAATATCATGCCGTCACCTCAAGTGTTAACTTACAGCTTTACATTAGTTTGTTCTATAAAGCAGGTAAAAAAAAATGCATGCACAATTTTCACACACACACACACACACACACGTGCGCGCGCTTCAAAAACGGCTTTATGGGAACATACATAGGACATTAAATTAAATCATTTATTTGTCACATCCACATTTCTGCACAGTGAAATTCTTTTCTTTGCATATCCCAGCTATGTTAGGAGCCTGGGGCAGAGTGCTAGATCAGCCATCGTACATCACCACCTGGAGTAGACAGGGTTAAAGGTTTTACTCAGGGGTACTCATATATATATATATATATATATATATATATATATATATATATATATATATATATATATATATATATAAACACAGTACTATAGTAATATAGTAATTATGGTAAAACACATCATTTGTCATCAAAGTCATTGTTTATCCTATATTACAAATTCTGTATAAAATATTAATATTGTAAAATAAAATAAAAAATTAAGCAAATTACAATATCCAAGGACATCTACATGGTGAACACGGCATATTGATGCTGTAAGACACAGAACAGGACAACATAACCATGTTAAACACTGCCAGTCATCAGTGTCCTTGTGCAAACATCTCAAAAGATATCGAATAGAATAAATAAATTATAATTTTTTTTTTATGAACACAAGAAATATACTGTATTTCCTTTAAATGATTGGACAGAATGTCTTCATGTAAAAGCACAGTTACTCACAGTAGTGTCTCCAGTGTACAGTGTGGATCCTTCTGTAGATCAGAGAGCAGCTTCACTCCTGACTCTCCTGGAATATTACTAAACAGATCCAGCTCTCTCAGGTGTGATGAGGAGTTTAAACTCAGAGCTGAAGCCAAAGCAGCACAACCTTTATCTGTGATACTGCAGCAAGACAACCTGCAGAGAGACAAACATCTCACAGTTACAGTGAACATCACTTACTACACTGTGTGTGTGTGTGTGTGTGTGTGTGTGTGTGTGTACCTCAGTGTCTCCAGTGTACAGTGTGGATTCTCCAGTCCAGCAGAGAGCAGCTTCACTCCTGAATCCTGCAGGTTATTGACACTCAGGTCCAGTTCTCTCAGTCTGGAGGAGTTTGAGCTGAGGACTGAGGACAGAGATCTACAGCTCTCATCTGTCAGGTTACACCAACGCAGCCTGGAAGAGACATGATGAGATATTTGGATATCTGATTGATGTTAAATTCCTTTAATTCCCCCCACACTCATCACCAAGCTGGAGCATGTGACACTCAGCCTCAATTTCCTAACTGGCAAACCACAGACAGTAAGAGCACTGGAGCCCCCAGGGTTAAGTTCTGCGCCCCCTGCTGTATTCATTGTACACCTATGACTGCTGGGCCACTACCAACTCCACCACCATCATCAAGTTTGCTGAAGACACCGTCATGGACAGACTGATCTCTGACAACAGTGAGACACCCTACCTGGAGAAGATTAGGAATTTTGAAAACTGGTGCCAGAGGAACAACCTTCTCCTCAATATCAGTAAGACAAATGAGCTGATAGTGGACTTGAGTACAAAGCAGGAGAGGAACTACCAGACCTCTAAGATCAACGAGAACCCAGTGGAGAGAGTGGACAGCTTCAAATACCTCAGTGTTCACATCCCACAGGAGCTGTCATGGTCCTGCCACATCAACACCATGGTGAAAAAGTCCCAGGAGGATTGTGAAGGACTGCAGATGTCCTTGCTATGGAAATGCTATGTTTCCTTCACACTTGTGTTGGTACACATCAAAACCAACCACAACGAGCATACGCATATTACAGGTTATGTTTCATATAAAATACTGTGCTTTAAAGATGGACAATATCACTGATGCTCATGATTTCATTTCACACTCCATGACCACATTGTACTGTTGCTGTCTGCACATTCCACATACTTTATACAATTTATTTATACAGTCCTTACTTTTTTACATTCTCACATTTTATATACTTTATATATTTCTAAGTTTTACTTTTTTTATTTTATGTTATTGTAACAAAACTGTAGATTTTAGATTTTATTCTTTTCTATTAGTAATTTGCCTCTTTGTTTCCTTTTTCCTTTTCAGTGTTACAAACAGTGATGTAAGCATTTCACTGCATATTATAATGTATATGGTTGTGTGTGTGACGAATTAAAATTTGAATTTGATATCAGGATGTGTTTTTGTACCTTGTTAAGCTAACAGCAGCACACATTCACAGCTTCCTAGCTTTGCCTTGATTATGTTTATCTTTGTTTCTACTTCTAAAGTATATTTAATAAAGGAAATGTCATTACTTTAATACAGTGCGTTCCATCAGCCACTCCCTCATCATCTATGCCTGGATCCCTGGGGACTCGGGGCATGAGGCCGGGTACACCCTGGACAGGGTGCCAATCCATCTCACGGCACACACACTCATTCACTCAGTCAGACAATGTTGTAGTGCTAATTAGCCTTATCTGCATGTCTTTGGACTGTGGGAAAGACATGGTGGGAAAATGCAAACTCCATGCACACAGACCTCGAGGCAGTTGGGATATAAACTATCTCACTGAACACAGGTGTCTGATGTTAGAATAAACATATAAAGAGTGTATTTAAAAAGGGAGAAAGAGTGTATTTGTACTTGGACAGATCCACATGTCTCAGCTCATACTCAAACACAATAAATACAATTAAGGCTTTTTGTAATAATTTGATTGTGTGTGTGTGTGTGTGTGTGTGTGTGTGTGTGTGTACCTCAGTTTCTCCAGTGTACAGTGTGGATTCTCCAGTCCAGCAGAGAGCAGCTTCACTCCTGAATCCTGCAGGTTATTGAAACTCAGGTCCAGTTCTCTCAGACTGGAGGAGTTTGAGCTCAGGACTGAGGAGAGACCTCTACAGCTTTCCTCTGTCAGATTACACTCCGACAGACTGGAAGAGAAATAATGTAATATATGGATGATAAATGAGGTGTGTTCAGTTATTTGGGAAATAAACTCTCCCTGAATACAAGAATAATAAAGAATTAACATATAAAATGAAGTATATATGTGTATTTCTTCTGGGACAGATCCATGTGTCTCGGCTCATAAGCGATTTAAAAACAAGAAAGAGATAGTGATGGACACATGTAGAGATACAAGATCTAAAAGGAAATAGTCTTTTATTTATTCATAAAAATTCTTAGAAAGTAAACCTGAATCACATGGACACATTTCAGTTTCATGAAGAATAGACCAATACAGTTAAAACAACATAGATGAGGTGAGTCATTATATAGAAGACAGCACATCATACGTTTCCATGAGAGCTACATAGTGTTAATTTCGCCAGCAAAAATTAATGACGAAAAATATTGGTTGACAATCTTTTTTCCTCTGTCTAAGATGAGACAATGATGAGACGTCACGGAAATCAATAAATAGTGACAGTGACAAAATCAGCATGACATATTGCTGACGAAAAAAGATTAGACTAAAATGTGGTTAAAAAACTAATATAACATCTATCCTTATATTCGTCAACACATAATATTTACCACAATCTGCTGCGATACAGTGTTCATTCATTCATTATGGCACGAGCAACAGTATTTCTCAGGTCACGGTGCGCGGCGTATCAGGAGTAGTTTGCATGTGCAGTAACGGGATGATACAAGCTCACTCATCTTTAACAGTATTACTCAGGCGAAAGAGAAGAACTGATATTGGAGCGCATTTTCTTCATATTGAACCAGAGTAAAAAAGCTGATGTGTCATAATATCAGAGGGGAAACAGTGGGGGCACACAATTGCTGGGAAAAATACCCCAAACCTGAAGAGACACATCAAGGCATACCATAATAATCACCCAGTTTTACAGCCTCTCTGGATCATTATGTTACCACATAATCAGCATAATTATGTTGTGATGTCTTTTATTTTATTCTTTAGTTAAACCATTGTCAAACACATTAAACTAATAGGTTGACAAATAATTGTGACCCATATGAGCTACGGGATCACTACAACAGTCCAAGTGTGTAAATTCATATAATTTTTTTTTTAATTAAAACACTGTATTGTCCGTACTGCTCCTCTTGTTTTGTAGTTAAAAATATGGACATGCAGCAGTTGCTGTAATAGTTACATAACTAACTATAAGTAGCTGAAAACATCAGATGATAAGATACATTTAAAATGTTAAGATAATTATTTTGTCAAAAAACTGAAATGATTTAGGCTAGACTAGATTGACTGTAGGGTTAATAAAAAATAATCTTATTGCTAAAATGTTACGGTTTCATTGACTAAAACTAGACAAAAATACTTAAGGGTTCCTCTAACTTGAACTAGACTAAACAAAAATAGAATAAGATAAACTATATATGATAAAAGAACAGGTACATTTATTCTGGGACTAAGACTTAAGATGAAATTAGCTAAAATTGTGTGTGTGTGTGTGTGTGTGTGTGTACCTCAGTGTCTCCAGTGTACAGTGTGGATTCTCCAGTCCAGCAGAGAGCAGCTTCACTCCTGAATCTTGCAGTTTATTGTAACTCAGGTTCAGTTCTCTCAGTCTGGAGGAGTTTGAGCTCAGGACTGAAGAGAGACCTCTACAGCTTTCCTCTGTCAGTTTACACCTGGACAGACTGCAAGAGAAATAATGTAATATATGGATAATAAATAAGGTGTGTTCAATTAGTTGAGAAATAAACTGTCTCCCTAAACACAAGATTCTGGTCTCGTTATAAACATATAAAATGAAGAGACTGTGTATTTCTTCCGGGACAGAGGATCATAGCTCATAAGGGATTTAAAAACAAGAAGGTGATGGATATGTGTAGAGACAGGACACCTAAAGGGATATAGTATTTGATTTATTTATAAAAATTCCTAGAAAGTAAATCTGAATCACATGGTCACATATTAGTTTTATGGAGAATAGACCACTGCTGTTAAAGCAACATAAATCAAGTGAGTCACTCTATAGAAGACAGAACATCATACACTTCCATAAATGCTACACAATTGTAAAAGTAGCAAGATTTTTATTGTTTTGTATTATCAACTCAATTTATTGTGTCACGTCTTTATTTGTTCTGCCTCGATTGCGCAATACCGGAAGCGTCTTTTAAAAACCCGTATTTTGATTCTCAACCCCATAGCATAGTAACTAGTGGTTTAATTGAAATCCAAACGTTACAGTGTGTGTGTGTGTGTGTGTGTGTGTGTGTATGTGTGTGTACCTCAGTGTCTCCAGTGTACAGTGTGGATTCTCCAGTCCAGCAGAGAGCAGTTTTACTCCTGAATCCAGGAGTTTATTGTAACTCAGGTCCAGTTCTCTCAGTCTGGAGGACTTCGAGCCAAGTACTGAGGAGAGAACTCTACAGCTATCTTTTCTCAAATAACACATTCTCAGCCTGGAAGAGAAACGATAGGACATAAACATCTGATTGATAAATGAGTCAGTTAATAATAAATGAGGTAAGAGATAAACGGTCTCTGTTCGTGCATGTTATTCACAAGTTCTGACGCGTGTCTTTTGTTACACAGTGTCACTGACGACTCCAGACGTCCGTTGATTTCTTTGTCTCTTGTTTTATTTCCAACATCAAAGTACAACGGTTGTTACAGTTTCTTGCATAAACCCACTGTAGTCACGACAAGTCGCTTGCTGTGTTCTGTAGCTTCGATAGATTACAGTTACAACAATTAATCTTACTGTATCCTTTAGCTTACAGTCTCACGTGGCTCACAATATCACGTTATCACGGTCAAAAGCTTGTGTACTCCAAACCTTTCTGTATCCTTCTGTGTCTTAACAGCAACTGAACAACTAACGTGCGTGATAGACATACAGCTACATCACTGTGGAATGATGTCACAGAACAACTGAAATGATGTCACAATACAGCTTACGAGTATAATACTAAATGCTTAAACTGAGCCAGGTCGCCGAGTGCAGCCTAATGAGCCTCGCTCTACAGTCTCCTCCATCATTCAAACCTTTCGCAGGGAAAACAGGTATGTAGTCAGTGAGTGATGGAATTATATGTTGTATAGGACAGGACACTGCACACTGTGTGTGTTCTTGAGTGTAAAACAACAATACAAATACATAGGTAACTCATTCTGTGAGGAATACATAAGGTATACAGTACGAATGAAGTGTCCATTGAATTCTATATCTAGGATTGGACGACAACCTTGCATGGGTGGCAGAGGATAACTTCTCGATGAACAACAAGAACAAGAGATCTGTAACATGGTGATGGCAAATAATGCCATCACATTGAGACATATCCGCGCTGCAATCCTACAAGATAATGCCATATTCCAAAATGTCAACTCTATAAGCATCTCCACAATTGACCGGACATTAAAGAAGCATTAGATGACAATGAAGCAAATTTACATGGTACCATTTGAGAGGAATTCTGATAGAGTGAAAGCGCTGCGGTACCAGTATGTACATGTACTGTAAGTCAGTTACTGGTTGTACATCATTATAACCTTTTTACAGTTAAACAGTGGTTTCCCAAACTTTTTTGGCTTCAGTACCCACTTTACCTGATTTGTCCATCCAGGTCATCCAGGATGAAAGTATTTGATTTATCTGACTTCAACATTTTGCCTTAAAACTGCAGATTACTATATGATGCAATTATCAGTATAATCCTTATTTTGAGGAATATAACATAAAATAAGAAAAAGGGTTAAAGAGCTGCAATTAGGGCCTCCAATGTAAATCTAATACTGTGGGTTTTACTGTAACATTTCAGTAAGTCTATCATTGATGATTTCCCCCCTCCCCTTTCATTTACATTACATTTACATTTAGGCGTTTGGCAGATGCTCTTATCCAGAGCGACTTACAAAAAGTGCTTTAAAGTTTACATCATTGGATACATACTTACACTGGGTTAACTAGGTTAATAACTAAGTGCCATTAGTCCAACACAACTGGGAAGAGTTTTTTTTTAAAAAAAACAGTTTTGTCAAATACATCATCGAGAATGGTGTGGCCACTCACATCCCCAGTCTTGGCCCATACAATACACAGAAGCTTCTCATCTTCTTGGACCGCCTTCATTTTGATTTGATCCCTGAAAATGAGAGAGGTCTCGTACGGCCTTACCTACCACAATATGTCATTGTATGGGACAATGTCAATTTCCACCGTGGCCCACTCATCAGGGCCTGGTTTACTACCCATCCAAGGATGGTCATGGTGTTCCTACCACCTTACTCTCCTTTTCTCATTCCTATTGAGGAGTTTTTCTCCGCTTGGAGGTGGAGAGTGTATGAGCATCAGTCTCAGGATCAGAGGTCCCTGATCCATGCAATGGTCGCTGCATGTGAAGATATTCACGCCGTTCCTTTCCTCGTTGCATCGCAAGGGAGAATATTCGCTGTGATGTGGACAAGAATCTGTGGCCACACAGACTGCAGCGTGTGGATGGTTAGGAGGGTGAGGACAGCGGGCAGTGAAGAACTGTTATGAAACTCCAGCTTTATTTATAGCACTCTAGTTTTTTGTTTGTGTGTTTATATTACAGTTTATTATGCTGTAAACAGTTTCTTTTTGCTCTGATATATGGAAGTTACTTTGTTTGGGGTTGATCATTACAATAAAAAAAGGAGTTACCATCTCCTTGGCAGTAATTCCTTGACAGGAATTAGTTTTGATGCATGAGTAAACTGTTTTTGGAGAGATATGAGCTTTTGCAAGTGAGCTATAGTGTTGTGCTAAACTGTAACACTGTTTTGCCAAATGATCTTAGAATTTTGAGAATATAATTTCTGTTTCAGGAAATGAGCCAAACCAATGGAGGAAAACTAATATATCCAGCGTCAGTGTCTCAGTACCAGTAACTAACTATGCTTTAATGGTCAGACCTTTTATACATATAATGGCGCTTTTCCACTGCGTGGTACGACTCGGCTCGGCATGCCTCGTTACGGCACCGCACGGCTCAGTTCGACTCGGTTTGCGTTTCCACTGCGGTTTAGTACCGCTTTAGAGTGAAGATAAACTACCTTACCTGCCGTTGTTGATTTCTTCTTCACAACATCTAAAGAATTCACCCATTTCTCTCCACACAGGCTACTAGTTCAGTCCCTTGACAGATGCACGGCTTGTTTTTAACCTTTGTAAGTTCTCCCACACCACCCTGTTCCCTGCAATGGCTTTCTGTAGCTGCCTGCATTAAATTCAAAACACTGGTGTTTGCTTACACATCTTAAAACAGCCATGCACTCACTTATCTTTCAGCTCTAATCTCACCCCATTCCCACTGATCCTTCAGTGTTCCCACCATTCTGATTCACACCAATCCTTGATATCGGCAATACTATTCAAAATACTACTATCAGACTGTTACCCTATCATGGGTGGATAAAACCATTTGCAATGCTCTAAGATATTGCAACACTGCCTACGATGCAGGACTTGCCTCTTTGAACATGGACTTTTCATACAACTTTTACAGAGCACTAAAGGAGGTGAAGCAGCACTATAAAAAGAAATTAGTGTTACAGCTCCAACAGAGTGGGACTACGGACGGACGGACGGACGGACGGACGGATGCTTTATTGATCCCAAAGGAAATTCCAGATATCCATACTGATTTTAGCCATCCTTCAAAAATGATAATAATGTTTTTTTTCCTGCACCATGAAGAATATTTTGATTTCACAACCTAATTTGGGAACAGCACTATACAGGACAGACATGCTTTACAAATCCTGGTAACTTACAGTATGTGTTTTATATATTACTATTTTTATTCTGTCTGGCGGGGGAGAGGGGCATTGTAGTTTAATTATATTCTCTAGTGCAATTTTAAATTTTTGTAAAATCTTCCATTTGTAATGGGTTCAATCTTTTTGCATGGGGAGCACCACAGGACACAAGGCAAGGTCTTATGGGAAAAAAGAAAAAAAAATTAAGAAAAATGAGGGAAGGACAGGGGTTAAAGAAGGGAGGAAGGGAAAAAGTGAGGAAAGAAGTGAAGGTGTGCATGTGCAGGTCCGGAGGCAGTGTCCAGCTGGAATGTGGGGACATGGCTGGCGACACACAGCCTTCAGCCAATATGAGCCAAGACCAGCCTCTCCCAGCTTTCTTGGTGCAGCCACAGATGGATGCCCGGCTGGGATCAGGGGCTCTGAGGTGATCCGCTCGGCAGCCTTTTTCTCTTCGGCAAAGTGAAGGTTCTGCAGGAGATCGAGCAGTTATTTTTCATGCTATCTATCCTCATTGCGGTGATCAAAGTGGGCAGCAATTTTTTTTCGTCTTTAAAATTCTCTGTGGCATGTAACATTCCCTGCTGGCATGCCATTTTTTATAGCTTTACCGCACAACTCTTAGCTGTCTTCCCTGACCTTAGCCAGCCTGACCGGGCGGGTCCCTTCGCTTCATGGACCTGCAGAAGCAGGGGCCACCTATGTAGGGAGCCTACAGAGTTTGCCAGGAGCGACAAAAGATTGAGGCGCATGCCCATCACAGGCGCACGCTGTGACATATTCTCTTTTTCCATTAAGTCACAGACCGTCTTATAAGAATTCCAACACATGTCATATGGTGTATAGTTATGTATGAGACAAATTAAATTTTATTTGAATCACCATGACCCAACTCTCATGGGTACTCTATGGCCTGCAGGTGACTCCTCCCCCTTACAGGAAAGAAAATCTGCCAAGCCATCTGTGCACCTGACCTGTAGACAACCTTAAACTTAAACATGTGACAACAAAGTGTCAAATACAGTACCAATGAGTGAACCTCACTATATTTCCTTTATATGATGAAGCCATTTGAGCAGGACATTAAACAGATAGTAGTAACAGACTTAACAGTATGACTTACTTGAAGGCAAGGCATTCTTCCTTTATGGGACTGTACTCAGTGGTCTCTTTTGCTGTTTTTCTCTCGCAGTATCACCACAAAACTGCTTTTACCTGATTAAAAGTCTGTTCACACCCTCCATCCACTAGAATAGCTTTGGTGCCCCCAAATAATTTAGGACCAATCCACCAATAATACAGTAGCAACCCAACCCTAGAAACTACGTCCTTATACAGTGTGTGCAGTGAGAGAAGACATGAAGTTAGTTTGTGTGAGAGAAGAGGATACAGAGGGTAGGGTTACGTTAAATGTGTATTTTATTAAGTTAAATGTAAGATTTGGACTGTCAGTCTAAACAGAGCCAAATCTTATCTAATCACTTTTAAATAACAGTTTAGACAGCCATTTCCAAAGATCAGATTTTTGTAAGTTAAATGATGTAGAAAAGTCATTTTTATATGGGAGGACTGTGTCAGAAAGGGCATCTGGAGTAAAACCTCAAAAGGTTTTTGTGAAGATTGGATTGCTCGCTGTGACAACATTGTAGTTTAATATATTCGCCAATATACAGTATCATAAATTAAATCCCATAAATTCTCTTAAATCCATTGTTGAATAAATAAGCCATGCATAGCCAAACAAGCAGGTCATCAATTCATGGCATTAGATATGTGTAAAATTTAAATACTGTGATGACTTCTTCCTAAACTGCATTTTTCTTGTGTCTTATACAGTCTATAAAAATTTATACGGTTGGCTGCATAATCTTTAGCTCATGATGGGACAAGTTAATGCAGCCTCGTCTACACCTAGTTTCAATGGGACAGGAAGCCGGCTGCTCTGCTGGATATTCTAATGGCACTGTCCGATTAAAATCCATTTAATTATTCTTTAACACCAGAATATGTTTTTTACAGGAAAGTTAAGGTCCAAGTCTGATTTGCCTGAGTTTGTTTTCATGTCTGATAAAACGAAAAGTGATTTAGCATAACAAGAGTGATTGATTTATTTAATCACTTAATGTTTAGAACTTCAGAACAGTGCTGATGTCATGGCCATGTCTGGCATTCTCGGGGGTTCCACATAATGCATAGCAGTTTTTAATAAAACAATCACAGATTTTTAGGCCTGCTAAAAGTAATACAACCAATTTAATGTAAATAATCAGCTGTTGGTAATTGTTTGTGAAACCAACCAATATATTTTAGCTAATTAAATTGTGTGCTACTCTTTTTGTAATATTTGTAAGAATTTCTCTTTTCTTTTAGTCAAGACAAAGAGAAATTTGCAGTTTAAAGTGTGTGTGTGTGTGTGTGTGTGTGTGTGTGTGTGTGTGTGTGTGTGTGTGTGTGTGTATACCCCAGTTTCTCCAGTGTACAGTGTGGATTCTCCAGTCCAGCAGAGAGCAGCTTCACTCCTGAATCCTGCAGGTTATTTGTACTCAGGTTCAGTTCTCTCAGCCTGGAGGAGTTTGAGCTCAGGACTGAGGACAGAGCTCTACAGCCTTTTCCTGTCATTTCACAACCAGAGAGACTGAAAGAGAAATTATGTAATATATGAATGTGATTAATAAATTAGGTGTGTTCATCTAGCAGTTCAATGAACAGTATCCCTGATGTACAGTATTTATTTCTCTCTCTCATCTGCTACTATTCTGGGGTCACCACAGCAGATCACCAGGTTTTAGACTGCATGCTGTCCTTGGCACAAACCTTTCCCAAATTATCCAATCTTGGGGGCAGCACTAAAAGAGCAATGCTTGTGCAATCCTCTGACCTGGAATTAAACCTGTGCCATGGAGTTGTGGACACCACACACTAGCACCATACTAGTTCACCACTAAACCTTCCTGATGTCAGAATAAAAATATAAAATGAATCTGAGACAAATCCACTTGTTTTTACGAAAATGGAAGCAAATGCAGAAATGGAGTTGGAGACACTAACTTAATACATGCCGATGAGACAATTACGTTAGTTTTAAGAAAAAAACTTAAAATTAGGTGGAGAAGAAACCACTGAACCAGTAACTATTGAACTGCACTTTTTTGTTCAGGTCAATATGAATCCTAGTAAATTTTTTGGTCAATATGAATCCTAGTAAATCCTAAATAAAGGACTCAAATAATATGAATTCTAGCAATTAAGTAAAACTTTTACACATTGAATCAAACAGTTCTTTATTAAACGTGTGTGTGTGTGTGTGTGTGTGTGTGTGTGTGTGTGTGTGTGTGTGTGTGTGTGTGTGTGTGTGTACCCCAGTATCTCCAGTGTACAGTGTGGATTCTCCAGTCCAGCACAGAGCAGCTTTACTCCTGAATCCTGCAGGTTATTGCCACTCAGGTTCAGTTCTCTCAGACTGGAGGAGGTTGAGCTGAGAACTGGGGACAGAACTCTACAGCTCTCCTTCCTCAGGTTACAGTAATTCAGACTGGAAGAGAAATGATAAGAAATTGGAAATGATGACTCACGAGCATAGCCTTAACAGAGGCTGTTTCTCTCACATAGAGAACTTGAGGCCACAGAAGAAGTGACATCTGTCTGCTTTCCACAATCTCTCTTGTCCAAGCGAAAGATTATAAACACTGTAGTTTATAAATACTGCTAACCAAGATTAGGAAGACAGAGGGCTTCACTGCAAACCATTGCATCAACAAACAACAGCTTACTGTTATTTGCTGACCTCCAAATCTGCCCCGATTGCTTATTCCATAGTTTCATGTTTGTTTTTTTGTTTGTTTGTTTGTATGTTTATTTATTTGGGGGAATAGGTCCACTTTATTCTCTCACAAAGGTGTTATTAAGGATACATGCTCTGACACCACAAATCAAGGTGCCATATGTGGATTGCAAAGTGCATTCTTAGCCCCATTAAGCTCCAGTTGAAGGTCAGTGTTTTCGAGTAACATATTACTGCATTATTCAAATTTAAACTCTTTACATTTCATGATTTTCTGCTTACACAGCCATCATTAATTTTCAGTAGTTTGGGTAGACCTGGGGACAATTCATGGGTTCACAATTTTTATAAAAAAAACATTACAGTACAACATGAAAGACATTACAGTCTTCTGTAAAAGAAGCTTAAAGAACGATTAATAAAGTAACTTTTTACAAGCATTAATCCGATGAGTGCAGTTCATTATTCTATTAATTCTACAAATGATCCAGTATTATGGTTGTAAATAAAAATACTCACTTAGCTTTTCTGGAGGCTTTGATCACTGGCAGCAGCCTAAGAAAACATTTCTCAGATTGTTCATATTTTATCAATTTAAATTCATCCAGCTCCTGTTCTGAGTTCAGTATCACAAACGCCAGAGCTGACCACTGAGCAGTGGACAGTCTTGTTCCATCAGGAGGATGGTGACTTTTGTTCTTCAGGTACTTTTGTACTTCCTGCACTAGAGACTGATCATTCAGTTCATTCAGACAGTGGAACAGATTGATGGATTTCTCTGGAGATAGATTCTCCCTGATCTTTTCCTTGATGTACTTGACTGTTTCCTGTTTGCTGTGAGAGCTGCTTTCTGTCGGTGGCATTAAGCCTCGTAAGAGAGTCTGATTAGACTCCACTGAGAGACCCAGAAGAAAGCGGAGGAACAGGTCCAGTTGTCCATTCTCACTCTGTAAGGCCTTGTCCACTGCACTCCTGAAGAAATCAGACAGGTTCGGATTTCTGAAGGAATTAAAACATCCTGTGTTTTGCTTCACTAACACATTTCTCTTATCAATAATAAAGCAGATTAATGTGTATAAAGCAGCCAGAAACTCCTGAATAGTCAGATGTACAAAGCTGTATTCCTTCCCGAGGTGAAGCCCAAACTCCTCTCTGAAGATTTGAGTACACACTCCTGAGTACACTGAAGCTTCTCTGACATCAATGCCACAATCTCTCAGTTCTTCCTCATAAAAGATCAGGTTTCCTTTCTTCAGCTGTTGGAAAGCCAGTTTTCCCAGTGCCAGGATACACTTTCTGGTCTTCTGAGGATCAGGGTCACATTTCTGATGGTACTTTTGGTCCTTCTGTTCAATCTGTAAGATCAGGAAATGTGTGAACATTTGAGTCAGAGTCTTGGGGATCTCTCCACTCTCTTCTTCACTGAACATTCTCTCTAGAACAGTGGCTGAGATCCAGCAGAAGACTGGGATGTGGCACATGATGTAGAGACTTCTTGAGGACTTGATGTGTGAGATGATTTTTTTGGCCAGGCTCTGATCACTGATCCTTTTCCTGAAGTACTCCTCTTTCTGAGGATCACTGAATCCTCGTACCTCTGTTACCTGGTCTACACACTCAGGAGGGATCTGATTGGTTGCTCCCGGTCGAGAGGTAATCCAGAGGAGAGCAGAGGGAAGCAGGTTCCCCTTGATGAGGTTTGTCAGCAGTACATCCACTGAGGCTGACTCTGTCACATCAGACAATCTCTCATTGTTCTGGAAATTTAGAGGAAGTGGACACTCATCTAGACCATCAAAGATGAACAGGATTTTGTAGGAGTCACAGTCCAATAACATTAATTCTTTAATTTCTGGAAAAAAGTGATGAAGAAGTTTAATCAGACTGAGATGTTTCCTCTTCATCAGATTCAGCTCTCTAAAGGGAAGTGGAAACATGAAGGTGACGTCCTGATTATCTTTTCCTTCAACCCAGTCGAGAATGAACTTCTGCACAGAGACTGTTTTTCCAATTCCAGCAACTCCTTTAGTCAGCACACGTCTGATGGACTTGTCTTTAAAGAGATCATTACATTTGATGGGCTTCTCCTGTGTTGCTGCTCTCCTGGACGCTGTCTCAATCTGTCTCACTTCATGTTCATTACAGACGTCTCCACTCCAACTGTCTGTGATGTAGAGTTCTGTGTAGATCTCACTCACAAGAACTGAGCTTCCATGTTGTGAGATTCCTTCTTTAACTCTTTTAAACTTCTCTCTCATGCTGGATTTCAGCTGTTGCTGATACACAGGGGTGAGATCTAATAATCAAATTAATAAAAGAAGTTAATTATCATCAATTTACATCATGTGTGAAATTAAGCCTAAATCAAACTGGAGCCAAGAAAAAGAAGTCATGGCTCAGTGCTCTTACAGTGCTCCATTGTGTTAGTGAGATCTGTGTTTTTTATGTTCTTCAGGATGCGCAGTGTTTTCTTCAGTGCCTCTCTGACACTGTACAGATCCTCCTGGTTTTCCACTTCCCTCTCAGTTCCTCCTGGACTCAGGAACATTTAACTACAATAAAAGAAATTGTGATTACACATAATGCTACTACATGTTTTCTTTCTGCTTATGCCTGCTTCACTATTTTGTTGTCTATAGAAAAAAAATGTAAAATGGATTATCTCAGCATGTCCAGTTTTATCCAAACAGGGCTGGTGGGATGGATGGATGGATGGATGAATAGATGGATGGATGACAAAATAATCACACACGAGCATAGCCTCAACAGAGGCTGTTTCTCTCACATAGCATGACAGCAAATAATGGGATATGTATATAAATTGCTATTATCATCTGTTACATAGAGATGAGTGGTTTTACAGTGTGATGGTGAATGGTAGGAATGATATCGTTAACCGTTCTTTCTGACAGCGAACCTCTGTATGGGATCATGTAGTAGGCAGGATGGATTTTCCATAATTGACAGGAGTTTGTTTAGTGATCTCCTTTCCCTCACTTTCTCCACAATGTCAAGTATTTGTCTGATTAGGTGTTCAGCCTTGTGGATGATTTTATTTATCCTGCCTACAGATGTAGCCATTAAGACTGCGCGTGTTTTCCCACGAGATGCCGCAATTTAGCGCGCGGCGTGCCACGACTTGCCGTAAGCAACATTTGTGATTGTGGATTTATGACTGAAATTCTTCGGTCATATGTGAATTTATGACTGACATCGCTGTGCGGAAACCCATGGCTCGTACTTTCACTTTACAAAAGGCAGCGTTTTTATCAAAAGGCTGATAAACGCGTGTTGTACAGTATATACTACAGTATATACTCAGTTACTGTCATCCCTTTTCGAGAAAGAGAGGGAGAGCGACACGCATCAGTTTAGCGCACGCTCTCGGGTTAAAGGGCACAAAGCACAAACTCTACTCTCTCTCTTCCTACTATAAATCCTCAGTAAGGGCATAAGCCCGAGAGCATCTTTAGTTTTTTTATTTTTTGTTTTAGTTTTCAGAATCCCGTCCGTTCTCGCTTAGACGGCGGAACTCTGTTTATTTTGTGTTTTCAGTTTGGTTGCCTTTTAAGTTTATTAATTAATAATCCCACGCTATCTCCAAACGGAAATGTCTTCCCATGTCTGTCATAAGCTCTCACAACAACTCCTATTTCACTGACCCCATCTAAAGCCCTGCGTCAGGCCTATTATAATCAGTAAAACATCTTGTGAGATCTCCACACCGCACCCCCTAACAATATAATTAGTAAAAAAAAAAGTAAATTAAGGATGTGTTGAAACATAATGCAGTAACTTTTTATTTATTTGAAGACGGTAAAGGTGTTAATGTTTCGTACATTCCTTTATTCGTCCTTTCTGTTTGTGCTTAGGTGGACTGGCCATCTTGAGCACCGGGATTTTTCCCGGTGGGCTGCTGGCCAATGTGGGCTGGCCCAGTCAGTACGCAAATAAATAAAAATTGACGAAAACCATATATTGCATCTCTTTTTTATGCATATGGATAAATGCGTCGACCGCACAGGCGCCGCCGACAAAGAGCCCGTGTTTATGTTACCGCTCATGCAAATGTATTGCTCCCCCTCAACATTAGTTTGTTTGGTCTATTCCAGAAACCATTGGCTCAGTTGTGATCATGTGATGATTAGCATCAAAGCAAGAAGTGCATGCGTGATACATGATACTCGGTACTCGTAAACCAAGACTTGATCGTTTTTCAAGTCAAAATGAAAAAAAAAAATTCTTTGCTTGTCTTGTGGAACAGTCGCAAACTGTTACTCATAATTCAAGGTTTTACTGTAGCGTCTTTTGTATAGTACTTTAAAATAGTTTTTTAAAAATAATTTATGGTGTAAATTTTGGTTTGTCTTAGTTAGCTAGTTTGTAACGCTTGGATTTAATTAAAATCACTAGTTACTATGCTCCGGGGTCGAGAATCAAAATATGGGCTTGTAAACTGCACTTCCGGTATTGCGCAACCGTGGCGGGACAATATAAGACGCGACACAAAACTAGATGTAAACCCAACCAAAGTGTATTATACAAAACAAACCAACAAACAAACAAACAAGGTGCACCAAAAACCAATATATACAAAATATATACAAATATAAACAAAGGTGTGGAGTGTAAGCGTGTGTGTGTGTGTGTGTGTGTATGATAGTCCAGAGTCAATGATATTGTTGTGTGTGAAATGGTGTACGGGAGAGATGGCTCGGCCTCACCGGTATATGATGGTAAATCCGGGAGCACGAGAAAACGGAATGAGATGGGTATTGTAGTGAGTCCAAGGGAAAGTAATTCACGGCAAACAACAATCTCTCTGTCTCTATTCCACCTGCAGCGCGCTGTCTTCATCTCTCTGTGTAGCTTGGCGGTTCCGGATTTATACCGGCACACGTGACCCGACGCCGCTTCCGGGTTCTCTCGCGCTGCGATCGTGCATGCTCGCGAGAGCTCACCCTGTGACCAACACTGTCTATGGGGACAAATAAAACCAGATCGGGCAAATACCATTGCGCAGGTGAGCCGCATTAGCTCCGTAACCCTTTCCCTGCTACTTAAAATGCCCCTTTATGTGGCCGCGCTACAAGTTCGTTATTGTTAATTTATGTTGCATGTATGTAGCACCTTGGTCCTGCAAGAATGCAGTTTCGTTTCACTGTGTACTAAACTAATTATGGCTGAAATGACAATAAAAGGCTACTTGACTTGACTTGACTTGACATGGTTGTGAATGTAGATTGTGACAGGATTAGCTCAAAGACCTGGATAACAGACTGGACTGAAAATGTAGCATGGGACAAAAGGGACAAAGCTGATTCTACTTCTTGAGAAATGCAAAATGTTGAGAATAATTTCTGTGGACTTCGGGGAGAACTGGCCTAATTTTTTTTATTCGAGAAAGTTAAATAATAACTTTCCCATTTATCATTTTCTGCTACGCTAGGTTTATCATTCCATTTATCATCCTCTGGATTAACAACGGATTAACAATGGATAAACGCTCATAAAACCCAACAGGATTACTTTCACGCTTCCCAGATTGTGGAGATTCCCCACTGTCATAGCCCCACCTCCTCTCTCATCACAGGGTGTTTCCCGATTCACTCCGGTGATTCACTGTAGTGATGGGAAATTTGGATCATTTTAGTGAGTCGGTTTCTTTGAATCTCGTTCATTAAAATGAATAAACCTTTTAGTTAATTTCGTTCTTTTAAGCAGAAATAAAATAAAATGTTACATTTTCAACAAACAGACCCCCAACACATCTACATGCACACATTTTGGCTATTGTTCCAGTAATGAAAATAATACAATACAGCTAAGGACATATTATAATAAGCAGAATGAGCAGCTCAGCTTAATATCTTCTGGTCCGAATCAGTCATTTTTTTGTCACGTGACCCCCATAGATGCACTGCATAGTGTGACCAGAACGAATCATTCTGAGACTATTCGTTCTTCTGATTCAAGTTAAAGACTCATTTAAAAAGAATGAATTGTTCATGAAAGACCAATCACTAAGACTCCCACACACACACACACACACACACACACACACACACTGCTTCTCTCCTCTGCACCCACTGCACCCATGATGCAATTATGATTAGTCAAAGTTAAAAAGTAAATAAAAAGTAATAGACTTCCAGCATGTAAACAGGTACTGTATATGAATTTTGAGAGTAGAGGTTACCTAAGACCAGTACAGTTCCAGAAACAGGATGTTCTTTGGCTACTACACTCCTCCTGGAGTCTTTAGTATACACAGCTCATAAACAATAATGACCTTTAGCTCTGCTTCTGGCTTTGCTCAGAGTCCTGACTCAAATGCATCCCAAGGTTCTCGATTCATCCCATGATATAGCTCGGTTTACTTGAATCACTGAATTATATCTCCGACAATGTTTCAATCAATGTTGTCATCTTTATCATCTCAGCATTTTGTTCTGTATACAGTATTATTCATGCTCACTCCACACTTACACAAGCGTTACTCAATAGACACAATGCTGTGTGAAGTGTTTGTCTTTTTCCTGATTTTTAGGTACTTCTCACACTTAAATGATTAAATAGTACACAAACATAACGAGTGTAAACACTAAATGCAGCTTTTAAATGATAATTGCATTTATTAAGGGAACTAAACTGTCCAAACCTGCCTGGCCTCATTCGGAAAAGTTACCCATCAAACAACTGGAGTTTGTAGATCATCATGCAAAGACACAAGTTAAATATCGGAAACATGTCAGTCAGACAAACAGCTTTCCTGCAACAGGTGTCCAGTGATGAAAGACAAAATGATTTACAAAAATTCACAAAACAATACCCTCGTTAGCAGATTGTCAAAGGGTTTAACACATTTAGGAAAAACAGTTTTACAGAATAAAGTGACTCTGACCTGAACTGGAGCGCAGGCTGTCAAGGCAGATGTTACAAGTAAGAAAATTAAACACAGTCTCGCCTTTTACAAACCATGAGAATAAAACATTAAGAATGAAAGAGAATATAACGTAAGAGGATGAGGGGAAAAAGTGAGAGAGGGAGGAGGAGAAGAGAACAGTCCATACAGGGGTACTGTAAAGGGGGGAGGACGAGTCCAAGAGGAAATAGGACAATTTGCAGGACATGGTATTGAAAATATCCGTGTGTGTGTGTGTGTGTGTGCACGAGTGAAAAGTAAACAAGTTTAACCTCCTCTGTACTCCCCTGCACATTCCACTCGAATGGTTCAGCCCGACCTCCCCTTCCCTGACCTTCTCTGTAATTCATGTACATGTAAATAATGTGCTGAACTGTAAACCTTGTTAGAGAGAAATATCATTAGGCAAAATTAAATTAAACAAAAGAAAGCGAGTGTTTTGATTACTCAGTTTATCTCAGCATCAGGTCTGTTTACTACGTTAGTTATTACTCGTGAGGTAATAACAATAATAATAATAATTATGTGTAACATGTACCTTACAGGACAGTTAAAATTATTTTTTGCATATCTCAGGGTCCGCCAGGATATTGTGCTTCTTGAGCAAATAGGGTTAACGGCTTCGGTCAAGGGCTCAACAGTAACAACTTGGCGTTGCTGGGGCTTGAATGTACAACTTTCTGATCTGTAACCCAGTAACCCACATCCTTAACCATTTGAGCCACCACTGTCCAGAAGGGAGTGTTTTACCGTCTCCCGTTGGCTCCATTTCTGAAAAAAAGGAAATACATGGCCAGATAGATAGAGAATGCAATGGAGTCTGGTCCATTACAGTTCAAGAAACAGGATGTTTTCCTCCTTCTAGCCTTTTTTACATTTTTATTTACATTAAATACTGTACACTGTCTGGCCAAATAAGTGTGAACAGTGAAACTATTTCAAGGTCAAATTATTGGGCTGCATCAATAAAAACAACTAAGAGATTTAAAATTACTGGGACTGAGTTAAGAACCCTTTAACACCTAAAAAATATGTTAAACAGTGAAAGTAAGAGATTTCCACAGACACAAACACACACAGTGTGATGAGAACTCTCAGGATTGGGACTAAACAGCTGTGTGTCCATAAAAAAATCACTTGTTATTGAGACTAATCTGAAAACAATCTTTAGTTTGTTAGGGATCATAAAGATTAGACTTTGGAGCGATGGAAAAAGGTCATGTGACCTGATGCTTCCATCATGCATAGTGTCCACTGTACAAGCCTCTGGATAGACTCACCCAGCCCTTTCAGCAATGATATTCTGTGGCTCATCCCCCTAAGTAAAGAGAGTTTATGATCATTTTCTGGTCTACTGTTGGACAACTCTTTGTACTTCCACCCTTTTCTTACAAATGTAGGAGATTTGGTTTAACGTCTTCTTGCACAACCCTGCAGTTCTGTTTATATGTTTTATTGGTTGAATTGCTGAATGACTTGGTCATTTTGAGTTAACATATTTTGCAATGTCACTCTTTCTGATCTTTCTGAAATATCACCATAGCAGAGCTGTTATGAGTTTATGACACCATTTAGAGTTGGCTTATTCCTTTTCTGCCATGCTAGATAGCTAACACTTCAACCTGGTTGCGTCATCTGATTATATAAAGCATGCACAGTGTAAATGGATTCTAATTAGTCTACTGTAATTAATCACAAGCACGAGTAGTGCACAGACCAAGCAGATTAAATTCTCACAGACCCTTGTGATTGTTTATCACACAGAATTAAAATCATGATATTTACAGACCTTATTCATCTAGCATTTTCAAAAAGAATCAGTCATAGTCAGTGTAAAAAAAATGTACTGTATATATCATGCCTATTGTTTTTAAAGAAAATAAATTAAATAATTTATGATGTAAAAACAAAGAAAAAGGAGTAGAGCTGTTAGCATAAAAGAAAAAAAAAGCAGAAAAAAATTAATTATTTCAGTGTGATTATACACTCATGTCTCCTCAGGTCTCTCTCTTATACTTATATCTTTTATATTGCTTATTAATTTAGAAATTAGTGTAGAGATTAACTTTAAGTTGCTGATGTGAAGCTGCCACCAGAGGGAGCCAGAGAGCACCTTGTTAATAAGTTAATGAGTGATAATGAGCTGCACCTGGACCTGTTTAAGGAGAGCTCTGCACTCACTCAGTGCTCAGTGAGAAGCCCAACCTGCTACAGGTGTTGCACCAAAAAGCTGAACATGTGAAAGAAACAGCATTACTGTGATTTACATGATTATATGTGCTATAATAATTAAATCAGCTGCCGTTACTGGACTAATCATGACTTTGATTTGACTTGAGCATTAAGCACTAAAAGCTGTAAGTCAGCATGTTCCCGTACACATATTCTGAGCATGTTTTATTAACCAAACTTGCGTTTGTCAGACATGTGAAAATACATTCGAGCCTCCCAAATGTTTTGTTTTAATGTGCTTTTTTGACTGCAGTCGTGCTTTCAGAAAAATAACAACCTTAAAATGGCACATATACAGGGATCACCCTCGAGACAGAAGTAGAAAGCAGGGATATTCTTCGGAGGTTTCTTGTCCTTTTCAGGAGTGTTGTAAAGGTTTTACAGTTATTTCATCGTTTACTTCTCATTTGTCAAGAACACACAAAGGATGTGCAGTGTCTTTCCTTTAACACATGTGATGGCAGTGGCAGGGACAGAATTAAATAAAATAGCTAATTATGTTCCCATGCAAGAGGAAGAGCTGACAGAGGCCCACCTGGCTCATACAAATGTCGGGAGATCTGGCAGAAGGTTTACCAGGGAGAGTTCATGAGTCACTTTTCTTAAACACTTAGCCCTGTTTTATGCAATGCGCTATGATTGCAAGTTTTGCTAAAGAAAAAAAAAAGGTAAGCAAGAAAAATGATTTTCACCTTTATGCCAGATAACACAGGTGATTAGTAATTAACAAACAGAGCTCATGATTTCATGTTTTTTTTTTTTTTGTTGTTCTTTTGTTGTGGGAGAAAGAACATGAAAACAACTCATTGAACCATTTTTCTATATAAAATTTTTTGTGCATTTACAGTAAATTATTTAGAGGAATTGTCATTTACAGTAGTAACCTGTTAACAATAAAAATGCTGTTAAAGATACAAGTTGTCCAAATAATTATCGCTTACTCACTCATCATCTATACTGCTTTATCCTGTATTCAAGTTCGCAGGAAACTGGAGCCTTGGGGCACAAGGTGGGGGTACACACTGGACAGAGTGCCAATCTATCGCAGGGCACACACACATACACACACTCCTGGCAATTTTAGATCCGCCAATTAACCTAACCTACATGTCTTGAATTGTGGGAGAAAACGGGAGTACACGGAGGAAACCCACCAAGCACGGGGAGAACATGCAAACTAAATGCACACAGAGACGGGAATCTAATATTATTAACTACGACCTCATTTTGTATCGAGCTTCGAAACAATGTTCTATACTAAGTGTGACTCGTTTCAGTGTGTGAGCAGATGTTGGACGGTGTACAAATTTTAAGCAGAAGTGTCGAGTTTCAATGAGTTTATAATGAGTTTACCTGCACCATGGGCCAGATTTGTGTATGCTGTGAATAGTAAATAGCCACGGTTAGCTACATTTCCCTCTATTTAATTACATTTTAAAAACACACAAATAAAAACAGAGAAACTGACTGGCAAGTTTCACATACTGTAACTTTTATCCTAACTTGTCATATGAACAACTAATGACCGCTGCTTCTTCATGACCTGAAAATAACTTTAGCCTTTTAATCCACCACATAGAGTGTGCTGCCACTGCATGATACAGTATATATAAACCTCTTCATCAAATGGGAAAACTGTGTGCTTCTTGTGCGCATATAAAGTATTTTTCAAATTATGGGCCCCACTGAGTACTGTAGCTCAATGAAGCACAAAATCTATTGGTGTTTATTTACTAGTTACTGTAGTTCCAGTCCACTAATCAGATAAACAGGACTCCAAGAGAGCTGATATTAAGTATAACAGCACTGAGTAAATAAATGGCCATATGTTAATTTTGGGTATTTCATATTCTTCATAACTGTTATATGAAAGCTGGAGCCAGTAGACTAGGACACGAAAGAGGGGGACACCCTGGACAGGGTTGGATAATAAAACTGGGGGGTTGGATAATGAAACTCAGGGGTTGGATAATGAAACTGAAACACTTTTTTAAATAATCAGTGTTGGTTTTAATGCCTTAGAGTACTTGGATTACTTTTTTGATGTAATGAGTAATCTAACGCGTTAGGTCGCCATTTAAGTACTCCGTTATTTAGTTATTTTTTCAAAAATGTAATCCATTATTCAGACACTGTGAGCCAGACAGCAGTGATTCCTAATCTGTTAGTGTGTGTGAAAGTCGTCCTACAAGCCCCGCCCCTGATAACCCGCCCCCATCTGTTATTCCAGCTGTTATACCCCTATCTCATCAATGCGTTTTGACTATGCGAGGACCGACGCACGGTAAGATCTAATCACAGCGGCAAAACTCGTGGTGAATCATGGTGAACCGTACTTACAGCCACCGCGTAGGTGACATAGGGGTATTAGTAGGTGACATAGGGGTATTAGTAGGTGAGATGGGGGTATTAGTAGGTGAGACGGGGGTATCAGTAGGTGAGACGGGGGTATCAGTAGGTGAGACGGGGGTATCCGTAGGTGAGACGGGGGTATCAGTAGGTGAGACGGGGGTATCAGTAGGTGAGACGGGGGTATCTGTAGGTGAGATAGGGGTATTAGTAGATAAGATATGGGTAATAGTAGCTGAGACGGGGTATCCGTAGGTGAGACGGGGGTATCCGTAGGTGAGACGGGGGTATCTGTAGGTGAGACGGTGGTATCAGTAGGTGGGACGGGGGTATCCGTAGGTGAGACGGGGGTATCCGTAGGTGAGACGGTGGTATCCGTAGGTGAGACGGGGGTATCCGTAGGTGAGACGGTGGTATCAGTAGGTGAGACGGGGGGTATCAGTAGTTGAGACTGGGGTATCTGTAGGTGAGACGGGGGTATCTGTAGGTGAGACGGGGGTAATAGTAGGTGAGACGGGGGTATCCGTAGGTGAGACGGGGGTATCCGTAGGTGAGACGGGGGTATCCGTAGGTGAGACGGGGGTATCCGTAGGTGAGACGGGGTATCAGTAGGTGAGACGGGGGTATCCGTAGGTGAGACGGGGGTATCCGTAGGTGAGACGGGGGTATCCGTAGGTGAGACGGGGGTATCAGTAGTTGAGACGGGGGTATCAGTAGTTGAGACGGGGGTATCTGTAGGTGAGATGGGGGTATTTGTAGATGAGATAGGGGTAATAGTAGGTGAGACGGGGGTATCCGTAGGTGAGACGCGGGTATTAGTAGGTGAGACGGGGGTATCCGTAGGTGAGATGTGGGTATCCGTAGGTGAGATAGGGGTATTCAATATGCCAAATGCCTAAATGAAAATGTAAATGTATTCATAGGTGAGACGGGGGTATTCATAGGTGAGATGGGGGTATCCGTAGGTGAGATATGAGTATTAGTAGGTAAAATGAGGGTATCCGTGGGTGAGATAGGGGTATTCGTAGGTGAGACGGGGGTATTCATAGGTGAGATGGGGGTATCCGTAGGTGAGATGGGTGTATCAGTAGGTGAGATATGAGTATTAGTAGGTAAAATGTGTGTATCAGTAGGTGAGATGGGTGTATCAGTAGGTGAGATATGAGTATTAGTAGGTAAAATGAGGGTATCCGTAGGTGAGATAGGGGTATTCGTAGGTGAGATAGGGGTATTCATAGGTGAGATGGGGTATCCGTAGGTGAGATGGGGGTATCAGTAGGTGAGATATGAGTATTAGTAGGTAAAATGTGTGTATCAGTAGGTGAGATATGAGTATTAGTAGGTAAAATGGGGGTATCAGTAGGTGAGATGGGGGTACCAGTAGGTGAGATGGGGGTACCAGTAGGTGAGATGGGGGTATCAGTAGGTGAGATGGGGGTATCCGTAGGTGAGACGGGGGTATTCGTAGGTGAGACGGGGGTATCAGTAGGTGAGACTGGGGTATCAGTAGGTGAGACTGGGGTATCAGTAGGTGAGACGGGGGTATCCGTAGGTGAGACGGGGGTATCCGTAGGTGAGACGGGGGTATCCGTAGGGGAGAAGGGGGTATCTGTAGGTGAGTCGGGGGGTATCCCTAGGTGAGACGGGAGTATTAGTAGGTGAGATGGGGGTATCAGTAGGTGAGATGGGGGTATCAGTAGGTGAGATAGGGGTATTAGTAGGTGAGATGGGGGTATTAGTAGGTGAGATGGGGGTATTAGTAGGTGAGATGGGGGTATCAGTAGGTGAGATGGGGGTATTAGTAGGTGAGATGGGGGTATCAGTAGGTGAGATGGGGGTATTAGTAGGTGAGATGGGGGTATTAGTAGGTGAGATAGGGGTATTTGTAGTTAACAGATTATGGGCCAAACTTTGCTGAGTGATGATGGTAGAATAATTAAAAAGGTCCTAACTAAAACAACATGCACTTTTATTTATATATAATACACACACACACACGCGCGCACACACACACACACACACACACACAGGAAGTCAGCTAGGTACTTAACGATTTATCAAATGCCTTATACAAGATAAACTCAAACTTAAAAAGAAATACAAAACCTTCCTTTAGGCTGCTCCCATCAAGGGATTGCCACAGTGGACCATCCAGACCATTATGTTTGGTTCGGATGGTAACTGGTTTGGAGTGATTTCTTAGGTCCTGAATGGTGTCCGTTTAGATGGATTTGAGAAATCTTTAAGAATACCGTCGGGTTCTAATGGCTTTAAATTAAATGTGAAATGTTTTGTGAAATTGTAGGGTAAATGAGCAAATTCTGTGAAAACTAATAATTTGGGACTTGATAACTCCTGTGAATGTGTGTTTGGGGTGAAAGCTGCCTTTGTATTAAAGTTTGTGTGAATCTGTAGGCTTGAAGAATATTTGATATGCTCATGGTGTGTGTTGGCAAAATTGATGAAAGTGTCAAAATGTTGTTTGTCGTGATGCCAGATCCCAAAGATGTCTTCCAGATAATGATAATAAGCTGCAGGGCACTTATAATAAGGGCACTTTGGAAATAGTCTTTCTTCCCACTCCACCATGTATATGTTAGCGTAAACTTGGGCAAATCTCTTTCCCATTGCTGTACCCTGTACCTGTGTCATTCCTACAAGTACAAGTCATTCCTGCTCAGGTTAATGTCTTACAGTTAAAGTTCTGCATCTGGACGATTCGGGTCTAGAAATCTAGCAAAACACCTTGAAACTGCTCCTAATCCTGTTTGTGTATAAACTAACTGTGTTTATGGTAAAAAGTAAAGAGTTTTATTTTGGATTTGTAAATGAAGTCATGGGTATTTTTGAGAGAGTTTCTATGGAGTCTAGAAATCGTGTTAAGAAAGTGATCTACGTATTGCGCTGTGTTGTCAGTCTCACTACCCTCCCTGTGAGACCCCCGAGGAGACCGTCCATGCCTCTGGATCTTTGCGTATTTTGAGTAATACAGTAGATAATTTACGTTATCTGGGTGGGTTTGGACCGATCAGTTAATGGAGTTGTTTAGTGTTTATGTAGACTTTCTGTTTGAGACTCTGTAAAATGTTGTTTTGTTTTGTTTTTGCTTTTAATGTTAAAACCAAAAAGGATATTCTGTTTCTAGCTCCTTTATCCAATGAGCTTCCCTCCTTCTTTGGTTAGTATCCCACATCAAATTAATCTAAAATGTGAATTTGTGGGTTTTGTTTGTCCACCCGTCTTGAGGATCGACCACAAGTTCTCATTGGGATTAAGGTCTGGAGAGTTTCCTGAACATGGACACACAATTTACATGTTTTGTTCCCCGAGCCACTTAGTTACTGTATGACTTTTGCTTCATGGTGAGGAGCTCCATCATGCTGGAAAAGCTGTTGTTTATCACACACTGTAAAGGAAAGCCACTTCTCTCCAGGAAAAACATCATGGACAGATTGAAATTCCACACTACGTACAGGGGTTGGACTGCTGAGGACTGGGGTAAAGTCATTCTCTTTTATCAATAATAATAATAGATTTTATTTGTAGGCACCTTTCATGACACTCAAGGACACCTTACTGTACACACCATTAAAAACTTTTTTAATAATAGTAAATAAATAAATATAAAAAAATAATAATAAAAAGAATAAATAAATAAATAATAATTATAATAATAAAGGACAATCTACATAACAAAGCAGTGTTTAAAGTATGTCTGCCTAAAGAGATGTGTTTTTAAACAGGATTTAGTTACTATTACGGATGTCAAGAGGTAGAAGATTCCACAGATAAGGGGCAGCGTAGCTAAAAGCTCGAGATCCCATTGCTGCCAAACACATACAGTGGGAGCCACGTCAAACAGCCGCTTGGAGCATGATAGGTCCATGACAGGACCGTGACAGGACCATGATCGATCCGTGCACGGAATGTGATCCCCCGCGATGACGTAGTTAACGATGCCCCGCCCCATAAACGCCCCCATGCGCTTTCTAAAAAGATAGTTGCAATGCTGTATAATTCCGCCAGATGGAGCATTGACTGCTTCAGTTAACTGCAGTGTCCAAGCAGCCGGTTACTATATTTGATATATATAACATAACTTACGTCAACATAGTTTCATAAAAAGATGATGTGGTAAAAAAGAGGGATAAAAAACAATTCATAAAACAGATTTAAATCACGCAATACACAATCCATGATGCTTATGCTATTTTAATTAATGATTAAATTAATTAATAAAACTACTTATTGCAATATTTTTCACAACATCCTTAATAATACTTAAAGACACGGTAACATCTGTAATTTATCTATACCGGTCGTTGTAGGTACGGAATACAAATGCGGGCTATGTACAGTATTTTACATTATGGTGTTTTTATCTATTTCCGTTTAATACACTGGTAGATAATATTTTACTGCAAAGTAAAGCGAGGAAGAACCAGATTTAGTGACGATGATGATCTCAGGTTTCTAGAGGGAGTATAATCCCCTGTGATTCTTTGGGGCATCTGAAAAAAAAGCTCATCTAGAGATAAAAATGTGAGCGCTACTATTATTGTTGGCATGCCTCTGGATCTTTGTGTATTTTGGGTAATAGATAACTGATTGGATAATAGCCTGTACTGTAGATCCTGTGTCATGCCAACAGTAAAGAATACTATATTATCATATTTACTAGCATAAAATATATCCAGTATTGCTATAAGATTTCTCATACATTCATGTGTTTGTACATCTTTAGTAGATAAAACAGTGAATATGCTCCTCAACATTTTCAGTGATAAGAGATAAAGTTTTGGCGGTACGGTGGGGTAGTGCGTAGCACTGAGTGGTGTCAAACTTCCAAATCTGTGTGTGTGTGTGTGTGTGTGTGTGTGTGTGTGTGTGTGTGTGTGTGTGTGTGGAGTTTGCATGTTCTTCTTGTGCTTGGTAGGTTTCCTCCCACAGTCCAAAGACAAGCAAATTAAGATAATTAATATTTCAAAATTGTCTGTGTGTGACTGAGTAGGAAGTTACCTCTCTGTTATGTTCTACCACACACACACACACACACACACACACCTTAACCCAAACACACTGGATAATTACGAAATAGACACCACTGTTATACACTGCACTCTTATTTGTTTCTTTATTTCATTCGTCTCAAATTTTTAAAGGACAGAAAAATAGCAGGTTTTAGTTCAGTGTAAAAACTGAATAGACGTGTACAGAGTAATCATTTATTAAAGAGATCCAGAGCAGGGCTCGGCACATCACTACACACGTGTAAAGTAAGCATGAAGACACTTTTAATGGCTTTAACATTACTTGGATTTAAATATTTTATAATAAACATTTCCTCGTTACACAGTGTGTGAGCAGCTCTTATTCGCCAGCTCAGATAAACAGGAAGTCAAAGATATTCTTGATATTTGTGGATTATTTTTCTTGTATACAGGCATTACAGTGTACAGTAGGTCACACTGAGAAAGTAATTTTGTGTGTTTAAATTCTATTTTTTTAATAGTTAGTACTAGTCTACTGTTTAATTATAATGCAATGCTTTAGTTTTTGATATTTAGATCAGAGGAGTCCAACTCACAGTTAGTGTAGAGTTAGCATACAGTATAATAGGGCTTATAAAATCAGTGTGTTTTCAGCTGTGTGTGCCAAACCACAGGCTATATGGTTCTTTCATGACATCACTTCCTGTTCAACACAGAGAGATTCATAAAGATGAACTGTACGAGATAAAACTCAGCTCAGAATCTTGAATAATCACTGGTGTGATGTTTCAGGTGTTGGTGACGCTTTAAAGTGTTTCTTATCATGAATCTTTTTTTTTTGTCATTTAAATCTTGCTTCTGATCAATCCCATGAAATTTAACACACATCAAGCTTTAAACATATATACAACTTTGTTGTAAACATGCTATAAAGCAGGTACAAAAGTGCAAATTATTCTCTCTAATAAAAGTATTTGGTCAAAAACAAAATTTCATTTCAATACTTTGTTATATACCCTTTGTTGACAATGATAGAGGGCAAAGGTTTTCTGTTAGTCTTCACAAGGTTTTCAAACCCTCTCCAAAGATTATCTATGGGGTTGAGATCTGGAGACTGGCTAGGCCACTCCAGGACCTTGAAATGCTTCTTACGAAGCCACTTCTTCATTGCCCGGGCAGTGGGTTTGGGGTCATTGTCATGCTGAAAGACCCAGCCACGTTTCATCTTCAATGCCCTTGCTGATGGAAGTAGGTTTTCACTCAAAATCTCACGATACATGGCTCCATTCATTATTTCCTTTACACGGATCAGTCGTCCTGGTCCCTTTGCAGAAAAACAGCCCCAAAGCATGATGTTTCCACCCCCATGCTGCACAGTAGGTATGGTGTTCTTTGGATGCAACTAAGCCATTCTTTCTCCTCCAAACACAAAGTTCTATTTTGGTTTCATCTGACCATATGACATTCTCCCAATCCTCTTCTGGATCATCCAAATGCTCTCTAGCAAACTTCAGACAGGCCCAAGCTCCTTACCTACTGCAGATTCAGTCTTCCCAGCCTGGTGCAGGTCTACAATTTAGTTTCTGGTGTCCTTCGACAGTTCTTTGGTCTTGGCCATAGTGGAGTTTGGAGTGTGACTGTTTGAGGTTGTGGACAGGTGTCTTTTATACTGATAACAGAGGCTATTAATACAGGTAACGAGTGGAGGACAGAGGAGCCTCTTAAAGAAGAAGTTACAGGTCTGTGAGAGACAGAAATCTTGCTTGTTTGTAGGTGAACAAATACTTATTTTCTACCATACTTTGCAAATAAATTCTTTATAAATCCTACAATGTGATTTTCTGGATTTTCTTTCCTTATTTTGTCTCTCATAGTTGAGGTATACCTATCATGGAAATTACAGGCCTCTCTCATCTTTTTAAGTGGGAGAACTTGAACAATTGCTGGCTGACTAAATACTTTTTTGCCCCACTGTAGATAATTATTATAGTAAAGATTAGTGCTGCACGATTAATCATAGCATAATCGCAATCGCAATGTCAGCCTATGCGATTACATTACAGCAAATGTTGCGATTATATTAAATAAACAAATGCGTTCGCGGTCGTAACAAGACATTCATTCTAAGAGCTGTATTGCCATTTCTTATGTCAAAAATAAAAAATAACCAGTCAGACTTGTGTAGCGCGCATGCTGGTGGTCACGTGACTTTCCGCAGCGCAGTGTGGAGACAGAAGAAAATGGATACAGAAGTGACCGACGCTGAACTTGTGCCCAGAAAAAATGCAAGCTCTGTTATTTGGCGATATTTTGGTTTCAGGATATCGGACACTAAGCAGAAAGAAATACTGCGCAAAATTGGCAAAACTAAAGTCGCTACATCAGGTGGCAACACGACAAATTTATATCAGCACCTAAAGCAACACAGAAAAGTATGATAAATGCATGGCGGTAAAAGCCAAGAGTAGTAAAGAGACCAAACAAAGCACAACGCAGTGTGAGCAGAACAAAACAACACATTATTACAGATGTGTTTGTAAGTCTCAGTAAGTGACGTAGCGACGTTCAACTTGAAATAACTGCAGTGAAGTTCTTTTTAACTCCTACGGACCTTTAGTCAAGCAGGACGACCGAGACATATATTAGCCTAACCGCGCACAATGAGTTTGAACTGAAAAGCCGTTGCCTGCAAACATGGTATTTCCCTGGCGATCACACCGGAGAGAACACACTGTAGCCGCGGGTTTAAGAGAGGCACTGGCTGCATGGGACCTCTGTAAGGATGGTTTGGTCGCAGTCGCAACAGACAACGGCACGAACATCGCCAAAGGCGGGGGGGGGTTAATCACTGGACTAGGTTACAGTGCTTCGGGCATAGACTTCTTTTGGCCATCGGTAAGTTAAATTAATTTAATCTTTTCATATTTAAAGCTACTTAACCGTACGTTAGACAGGACAGCTATTAACAGATTTATTTAAGAATAAATGGAAATACAGTATAGAAATCTGTGTCACAAAGAACACTAGAAATGTCTCATTTAAATTATTTTCATGATTATTAGCATGACTCTAAAATTAATATGTTTAAAGGACACTTTTCTTTCCTTTAATCTCTTCTTCATCATTAGATTAAAAATGGTGAGTGATTTGATAAGAATACCAATAAAGTATATGTTACATCTTCCTTAAATGTCCCTGTTTTGGGACAAAATGTAAAAATATTTTTTTTAAATAGGTATTTGTTTTATTTATCTGTACTTTTGACTTTCTAATATAATTTAAAAGTTAATTTAATGTAATTTAATTCAATAATGTAAAGATGTTACTGTTATTTAAATTTGTACAATTTTGTTTTAATTAGAAAACATTGTTCATTTCTAGTTGCTAGATTGCACTGTACACTATATCTCAGTTGAGAAATTAAAATTTTAGCATTATTAGTAATGTAAGTGCATTTTCCTTGATAACAAGCAAGTTGAGTCATACCACTTGTTTATCGTATCGCAATCGTAAATCGCAATTTTGACCTTAATAATCGCAATGTGACATTTTTCCCAAATCGTGCAGCCCTAGTAAAGATTGTAAATAAATGAATGTTATCAGTCAGAAAGTGGTGCAGTTTCAGGCGTTAGTGTTTCTGTGGTGAGTCCACATCCTGAAGTACTGGGTACAGTAATGCTGCAAGATAAAACACAACAAAATATCAAAATGTTAATTTTCATTTAAATGTTCAGTCATCAGTCTCTCTCTCTCTCTCTCTCTCTCTCTCTCTCTCTCTCTTTCACACACACACAATGAAAATTTTAAGCAAATAATTTAAAAAGATTTTTTTTAAATCACATCACTTGTATTATGTTAGTATGTTTACAAGCACAAAATGATGCTTTTAAAGAACAGAAGAAAAGCTTTTGGGAGCTTTTCAAAAGAAAGAGTGACATATGGAGGCTCGGTCTACATCTGGCATAAGGTGTCCTGCAGAGTGCCATTAAATCTAAAGACTATCAAGGCACTGTGCATGGAAACATACTGCAAAGCTCAGTCTCAGTCTCAGCTCATGGGTCCTCCAACAGGATAATGACCCAAAACACATGGCTAAAAAACAACACACTGGACTATTATGACTATTTGACGGTTCTGCCTTTTACGACACCTGATCTAAATCCTATTGGAGATCTGTGGAGAGAGCTGAAACATGCAGCCTGGAGAAAGAACCCCTTAAACCTGAGACAACTGGAGCAGTGTGGTGTAGATGAGGGAGCTGGACTACCTGTCGACTGGTGCAGAAGCCTCACAGGGAGCTACAGAAATCACTTGATTGTCTCAAAAGGTTGTAGAGCAAAATATTAGGTTAAGAGTGATGTTTGAGAGTTATGATTATTGTTCAGGCCAGTTTGTTAATAAATTAACTACAAAGCAATGTCTGATTTTCATTAGGCAATGTTAATTAAATTATTATTTATTATCACTTTTAGCAGTTTGATATTAGTTTTCATGTGTATTTTTCTTCCTTTAATCGTAGGGTACCAATAAATTAATCTCTGTGTGTGTGTGTGTGTGTGTGTGTGTGAAGTAACTCACTTTACTTTCTTCAGTGTACACCGAGGATCCTTGATTAGATCAGAGAGCTTTTTCACTCCTGATTTTCCTTGACCGTTACGTGCCAGGTACAGCTCCCTCAGGTGTGATGAGGAGTTTAAGCTGAGGGCTGAGGACAGAGCGCTGAGGCCTTCTGTACACAGGTTACACTCACTTAGACTGGAAGAGAAAAGATGAAATATCTGAATAAATGCTGGATATTTCAGGGTGTCTCAGGATTCTTCCAGAGGTACAATGTGTCTTTGGAAACTTTGGGTCTTTCTTTGCGATCAACTTGTCATCTCAGGACAGTGTGCTCCAGCAGTTGGGAAATAAACTGTCTCACTGAACACAGGCTTCTGATGTTAGATTAAATATACTCAGTGTATGTGCACATTATTCACAAGTTCTGTCGCGTGTCCTTTTGTTACACAGTGTCACTCACGACTCCAGACGGTTCGTTGATTTCTTTGTCTCTTGTTTTATTTTCAACATCAAAGTACAATGGTTGTTACAGTTTCTCATAATCCACTGTAGTCACGACATGTCGTTGGCTGTGTTCTCCACTCCTCTCTTTGCTTCGATAGATTACAGTTACAACAACTCATTTTATTCAATTCAATTCAATTCAATTTTATTTATATAGCGCTTTTAACAATTGTCATTGTCCCAAAGCAGCTTCACAAGAAAAAAAAATGAAAGATTTTTTTTTTTTTTTTTTTAAGAAAGAAAAGAAAAGAAAATATTTGGAAGTGTGTATGTGTGAGAAAAATGTGTCTAGATAATAATTAAATGAATGAATGATGAATGAAATGTCTCTGATGAGCAAGCCAAGGGTGACGGCGACAGTGGCAAGGAAAAACTCCCTGAGATGGCAATAGGAAGAAACCTTGAGAGGAACCAGACTCAACAGGGAACCCATCCTCATCTGGGTGATAACAGATAGAAATAACATCAAGTGTGTTGTGCAGGTGAAAGTTCAATATATCAGAAGTTGTGTAGATTCAGTTCAGCAGTAGGTGCAGAGGGCAGATGGGGTCAGATCACTGGAAGCACAGGAGCAGGATGTGTAGCTCCAGCCATCATAAAGCAGAATCTAGCTGGAGCAGGTCCTTCTCAAGATGCTTTAGAAACCTCGCAGGGTTGGCCTTTGTCTACTGAAGCTGGCACAATCTCCAGATGTCTCAGGATGGGTAGAAAAATACAGAAAAGATGGAGAGAATTAGCGTAGTTGCCATTCAGGATAAGTGTAATGGAGTATGAGGTTATGGGTTGAGTTACGTGTATGCCAGATTAAAGAGATACGTCTTGAGCCTACTTTTGAATTGGGAAACCGTGTCTGCTCCCCGAACAGTGTCTGGAAGGCTATTCCAAAGCTTTGGAGCCAAATATGAAAATGCCCTGCCCCCTTTTGTAGATTTTAAAATTCTGGGAATTACCAGAAGTCCGGAGTTTTGTGATCTTAAGGGACGTGGTGGATTATAGCGTATCAAAAGACTGGTTAGGTATGAGGGAGCTAAACCATTTAAAGCCTTGTATGTAAGTAGTACTATTTTGTAATTAATTCTAAACTGAACAGGTAGCCAGTGCAGGGATGATAATATAGGTGTTATATGATCATATTTTCTGGATCTAGTGAGAACCCTGGCGGCTGCATTTTGGACTAACTGAAGCTTGTTTATTGAGGATGCAGGACAACCACCTAGTAGTGCATTACAATAGTCCAGTCTGGAGGTCATGAATGCATGAACTAGCTTTTCTGCATCAGATACGGATAGGATACTCCTAAGTTTGGCAATATTTCTAAGATGGAAAAAGGCTGTTTTTGTGATATTGGAAATATGATTTTCAAAAGACAAGTTGCTGTCTAATATCACGCCCAGGTCTTTTACTGTTGAGCTAGTAGTAACAGTACATCCTTCTAAACGCAGGCTGAATTGTGAAAGCTGTTGTGTGCTGGTTTTTGGGCCGATGAGCAATATCTCTGTCTTATCTTAATTTAGTAAAAGAAAGTTATTGGTCATCCAATCTTTTATGTCCTGGACACACTCTGTTAATCTAGACAACTTGGGTATTTCATTTGGTTTTGTTGAGATGTATAATTGGGTATCATCAGCATAACAATGGAAACTAATCCCATGCCTTCTAATGATGTTTCCCAGGGGAAGCATGTAAATTGAGAACAGGAGAGGTCCTAAAACTGACCCTTGTGGGACACCATATTTCACTGGCATTACATCAGACGGTACTCCATTTAGATCTACAAAATGGTATCGATCAGACAGGTATGATCTAAACCATTTTAATGCCTGCCCCTGAATACCTATATGATTTTGTAGGCAGTCTATGAGAATATGAGAGTAAAATGAGAATTTTACTGTATCTTTTAGCTTACGGTCTCACGGTCAAAGGCTTGTGTTCTCCACACCTTTCTGTATCCTTCCATGTCTTAACAACAACTGAACTGAACTGTGCGTGATAGACATGCAGCTACATAACTGTGAAATGATGTCACAGAACAACTCATGAAATGATGTCACAATGCAAATTATGAGTATGATACTTAATGCTTAATGCTTAACTAATAGACTGAAATAAAATAAACACAACATCAAATCACAAAAATGACATATGGCCCTTACATTTCCAGCCCCTAATTGACAGGCAGGAAGACTGACAATTGCACACATTTTTGTTTGTTGTTTTTTTTTGCAATAGGACCACAAAATTTACTATTAGATTAAAATTTGAGTTAACTTTCTTAACACTTTAAACATTTGTTAATGGTTCAACTTAAGGTATTCATATCGTTGCGTACCAAATGAAAGGAACATGACTACTTTATAAGGTAACTAACAGTCCATTTCACATATGAGGCACAGCTTATCGATGGGTCTTTCCAGGGTACTGGTTTTAGTTTTGACCAGCACACGTCTCAAGTCCTTTTTTATCAGGGAACACTTTTGTGATCCATCCAACGACCCATGAATTTCTTGGAGAAGACTCGTCAATTATTAGAACTACGTCTTCGATCGTGAGGTTTTTTCTCACTTGAGACCATTTTTGGCGCTCCTGAAGCAAAGGCAAGTATTCACGCACACATCGCTTCCAGAATAAGTCAGCAAGGTATTGAATTTGCTTCCACCTGTGAAGTACGTAAATGTCCTCTTTTTTTAAAAGTCCAGGAGGCAAGTTTGGCTGTTTTTTCATCAGCAGCAGGTGGTTAGGTGTCAGGGGCTCCAGGTCTGTGGGATCGTCCGTAGCAGTGGTAAGGGGACGGTCATTAATTATAGCTTCCACCTCACACAGGAATGTGTGCAAGCTCTCATCGTTTAGTGTTTGTTCTTTTAGTACGGACCTCAAGATTTTTTAAAATGATCTTATCTGCCTTTCCCATATTCCACCGAAGTGAGACCCAGCAGGAGGATCCCCTTTTGCATGAGGACGCCTTCAATTTTTGACTGATTTCGCTGTAGGATAGCTTAACCCAATTCAGTCTTAGCACCTATAAAGTTTGTTCCATTATCACTTCTCATAACTGACACCTGGCCTCTTCTGCACATGAAGCGTCGAATAGCATTTAAGCAGGAGTCTGTATCTAATGACTGCACATCTTCAATGTGCACGGCTCTTGTTGTCAGACAAGTAAACGATACGCCATATCTTTTAACGTTACTTCTGCCCCGTTTGACCTCAAAGGGTCCAAAATAGTCTACCCCTACGTTAGTGAACGGTGGGTGATCTGGTGTTATTCTGTCATGTGGCAGTTCTGACATTTTTTTGTTCACTAGTTTTTGCTCTGATCTTTCTACATGTCACACAACTGGACAGAAACTTTCTCACAAGGGAATTTGCTGTCGGAATTCAGTGTTTCTGCCGCAATTTTGAAAGCATATAATTCCTTCCACAATGTCTGACCTGTTCGTGAATTTCTCTTAAGATTAAAGTTGTAATGTGTGAGTCTTTGGGTATAATGACTGGGTGTTTTACATGCTCAGGCATTGCAGACCTAAGTCTTGTAAGTCGCTCTGGATAAGAGCGTCTGCCAAATGCCTAAATGTAAATGTAAAGACGTCCTTTTACTCTTAGCACTCCATCCTGCAGTACTGGATCTAGTTTGGAGAGACAACTGTTTCTTTTTACGGATGCATTACCCTTTTGTAACAAGGAAATTTCATTTTTGAATTTTTTGTTTTGAACAAACTTAATAACTTCGTTTTCTGCCCTTGTTAAGTCCTTAATTGTTAGAGACTTAGGGTTTTCTGCTATTGGGTTGTTTGCCTGTTCCTTAATCTTTTTTGTTCTGTTTAAGCATGTCCTTAACGCAAAGAATCCAGGCAATGGATCTTTTCAGCTTGTACCAGTCAGAGTGATAGTTAATCAATTTACTCACGGCATCTGTGCTCTCTGTAGTCTTTACGAGATTCACTGAAGCTGAATGTTTAATCTCAATGTCATCCTCTTTCGTTGACAGATCATGAATGTTCTCAGGCCATTTACTCTCTGTTTTTTTGAGAAAGGAGGGACCATGGATCCAATTGTTGTTTTTCATGAATTTTTCACAGGAAACTCCTCTGGAAGCAGCGTCAGCTGGGTTTTTTGAAGTGTTGACATACCTTCACTGCTGTGGCTTCGTTGACTCTCGTATGATGGAAATTCTGTTAGCGACGAAGGTTTTAAAGCGAAATTTTTCATTGACAATGTATCTCAAGACAGTTGTGCTGTCGGTCCAAAACACAAAGTCCAGCAGTTCTAATTCCAGTTGATCTTTTAACATCTTGTTATTGTTCACAGCAACCACTGCCACTGTCAATTCCATTTGGGGGATAGTAGTTTGTTTCAATGGCGCTACGCGAGAATTCTCCATCATGAATGCACAGTGTGTGAGTCCATCAGCATTTACTAACCTAATATACGAGACAACTCCATATCCCATCTCACTTGTATCTAAAAAGTGGTGAAGTTGTGCTGTATTTGTGACTCCAAAGTCAACTGGTTTTAAGCATCTTGCCACACTAAACTCAGACAATTGATGCAGCTCTTGTAGCTAGGCTTTCCATTTTTTTGTAAATTGTTCAGGAATGTCATCATCCCAAGCGAGTTTTTCTTTACATAGCTGCTGCATTAAAATTTTAGCTGGCAGTATGACTGGTGCGAGAAAGTCTAAGGGGTCATAAATTGAACTAGTGACTGACAAGATTCCTTTTCTAGTCACAGGCCGCTCTTTTAAACTATTCTTGAACTTAAGCGTGTCTAAATTGATACACCACAGCACCCCTAGAGCTTTCTCAACAGGGAGTGCGTCTTTACTCAAATCTAAGTCCCTCATGTCTTTGATTCTTTCACTCTCAGGAATGAAAGTTAGTAATGTACGACTATTACTTACCCACTTGGTGAGGTGAAACCCTCCACTTGCGCACAGTTTGGTGAGATTACTATATAGCGCAACTGCTTGATTATGACTAGAAACAGACTTCAAGCAGTCGTCTACATAAAAGTTTTTAAGTACTGTATTGACTGCCTCGGCAGATGCATTGCTGCGGTTTTCTTCTGCTGTTTTCCTACGGGCGAAGTTAGCTACACTTGAAGATGATTTTGCACCAAACAAATGAACGACCATTTTATACTCGACCAAGTCCTGACTCACGTCTCCATTCGGCCACCATAGAAAACGCTCAAATCTGTGTCCTTTTCCAGAACTCTAACCTGATAGTACATGGCTTCCACATCTGCCATCATGGCAACTTCCTCTTGTCTAAAACGTGTAAGCACTCCAAAGAGTGAGTTTGTCAGGTCGGGTCCCTGCAGGAGCTCGCTATTTAATGATACACCCTGATAGCTAGCAGCACAGTCGAAGACTACCCTTAGCATTTTTTTTTTTGAGGATGGTATACACCATGGTGAGGTATGTACCACACTTGCCCGTCTTGTCGACTTAGGTGAGGTGTAGGGATCTTGACTGCATGACCCTTTTCAAACATTTAGTTCATGAAGTTTGAATACTCTTCATGAAAGGAGCGGTTATTCTTAAACTTCCTTTTGAGGTTCAGTGCGCGCTGCATGGCTGCTCTTCGGTTATTGGGCATTTGAATAGCTGCTTTTTTAAATGGAAGGCCGATGTAGAAGTGATTATCTGTAAACTGCAGAGAGTTAGTTACAGAGTATAAAAACTGATAGTCCTCTTGTGACAACTCAGCTTTGTCATCGCAATTCCGTTCAGGAAAGTCATGGTTGTACTGTTGTATCAGCATTTGTTCTACACTTTCGATGGAAACTCTGTTGACTGCAACGCTCGCTTGCTCATTATCACACGTGCCTTCCTCGACCGACTCTCGAAGAGGTCCATTTATGGTCCATCCAAGAGCGGTCTTTACTGCATATGGCCCATTGTGCCTGCTGTTAATTACTCGCCATGGTTCTAGGAGCCTATGCTCTTTGTTACCTATGAGAATTTCAACTCTAGCATTAATCTGAGGCAATTTTACTTTGCTGAGGCATGACCACTTATCAATGTCGTGCTGTTGTGGAATGTTTTCCACTGAGACTGGGATGCTCTTTTGTGTGAACACTTTGGGGAGTTCACTAAAAATGTTTTCTTCCAGACTACTAACCTCTAAGTCGGTAAGCACATACCTTTCTACTTGTTTCCTCGCGTTTATGGTGCTTAACATGATGTCAATTTTTTTACCTTGTACTGTATGTTTATTCGCCTTGCTAATGACTCTGTACAAAAGGTAGCAGAGCTGCCTGGGTCTATAAAGGCGTACACTTCTACTGTCTTATTACCTTTCTTGGACTTTATTTAAACAGGTACTATGGAGAGAATACAGTCATCTCCAGCCCCAGTGCACGCACTAGTTTCATGACTTACTGTAACAGGCAGTGTTTTAACTGGTTCAGTTTCGACAGCCTTTATGATCGCTTGAGCTGTGTCTTGTGCTGCAATGTGTAGCATGCGAGGATGTTTTTTTTGAGCACAACTGACATGTAATTTTCTTTGTGCAGTCTTAGCTTAAGTGTCCTTTTACTAAACATCTAAAGCAGAATCCATTCCTTTTCAAAAAGTCCAATTTGTCGTTGTATGTCTCATCGTTAAACTGGTAGCATTCATCTAGGGTATGATCTTTCACACAGAATGCACAAGGTTTAGTAAAGGCACTAATAACTGATGCACCGCTGCTCTTTACTGATGCACCACTACTCTTTACTGTAATCGAGTCTTTATGATTTTTACCAACCTGTTTTACGCCAGTTGCAAAGCTGCTACCTCCTTTTCCTTCGATTTTTTGCTTAAACTCTGAAGGAAGTTTGTTGCAGTGTTTTTTATCACTAGTTGAAGCGTTCAGGTTGCCAAAAGTGGGCTGGACATTACCATTGTTTCTTGCTCTACAAATTCCATCAGCTGCACGAACTTGGCTCTTATCTGGGTGCGCCTTTCGTGCATGTATGCATGGTTTCTCCATCTTTCACGCAATTTGTAGGGCGGTTTTAAGACTACAATCCTCAGGTTGGTAGCATTGTCTAGCTCATCCATATAATCGATGCTTGACATGGTATTGTAACAGTTTACCAAGAACAGGGAGAAAGTTCTCAGCGACTTTCCGTCCTCTGACTTGACTGATTTCCGGCCAGTTGAGTGCGTTTTGCATCAGCGTTGTAGCGTTTGGCGAAACTCCATCGTCAACTCCATCGTCAACCCGGGGGGCCAGGGGTAGCTCAGTGGTTAAGGCATTGGACTACGGTTTAGAAGATCCCAGGTTCAAACCCCACAACCACCAAGTTGCCACTGTTGGGCCCTTTAGCAAGGCCCTTAACCCTCAACTGCTCAGATGTATAATGAGATAAAAATGTAAGTCGCTCTGGATAAGAGCGTCTGCCAAATGCCTAAATGTAAATGTAACTGTTTGGGGCAACTTAAAGCAATTACTAGTTTCCGCAATCCATGACTTCACTCTTACAATGAATTTTGTGCAGCGCGTCAATCTAGGGTAATATCAGTGGTGCTGATCGGTTTTACGCTCTTCATCCTTTGCGCACGATCGCACTTTTACATTGCTTTCAATAAAGTCATTTAGCAGCCCTTCGTATTCGCGGCGCTTGGCTTTAACATCATGCAAATTACAAGCATTGTCCATAAGTGCCTCTAGTTCGTTGTATAATACAGTCAACTGACTCCACTTGCCTTCTCTGGCGTTCTTCAGTTCGTGAAGCTTGTCTGGAGAATCGTTTTCGTCGAGCACCTTCACCTGCTCAGATTCGGCGATAGCGACGTTGTCCTCGTCGTGTGACATGGTGAAGTTTAAAGCAAGCAAGCCCTCTTGTCGCTTTCGGTTTTGGTTGCTCGTTGGCAGTCGATGCACGTTTTTAAAATCGCACACGCGCTCTTTACTCCACGTTCACACTCTTAAATCATTTATCTTCATTTGCAGTGGAGAAAGCTTTTGACTTTACATGAACGTGCATGTTATTCACAAGTTCTGACGCGTGTCCGAGAGAGCTACAGAGTGCTACCTACAGGAGTAGGTACAGGAGGTTATTCCACATACTACCACAAGAGAGATACATGAGTGTGTAAAGAGAAAGTAAGATTTTGATTGGATATAATTTTTTTTTGATAAATTATTTATTAAAAAAAATGTGTGCGAGTGTGTGTGTGTGTGTGTGTGTGTGTGTGTGTGTGTGTGTGTGCGCATACTTCAGTATCTCCAGTGTACAGTGTGGATTCTCCAGTCCAGCAGAGAGCAACTTCACTCCTGAATCCTGCAGGTCATTGTGACTCAGGTCCAGTTCTCTAAGATTGGAGGAGTTTGAGCTCAGGACTGAGGACAGAGATCTACAGCATTCTCCAGTCAGTTTACACCGACGCAGCCTGGAAGAGACATGACGAAATGTGTAAATATCTGATTCTCTGATTCCTATATGAGCTATGTTCAGTTAGTTGGATAATAAACTGTCTCCCTGAACATTCCCTGAAGGTTCTTATGTCTATACATAAAACAGAAATTTGATTTTTTTTGTTTGCACTGGTAGTTCGGCCACAGGCATGTTACAGACAGTAGCCAGCATCATCATCAACAGCAAAACAAATACCTCTTGCAGAGCTCTGAGGGCGAAGCAGCACTTACACCTCATGTATGCGGACGGAGTCGCAGGTAACCGCCGGGGAGCATCACCTCTGGTAAAACCGGACACGTCAGGCTGAGCTTATACAGTAGTTACTGATACCCGGATCGGGCTGCAGAGCATCTACACCGACAGTGCATACGATGAGGAAATTAATCCCAGATCAGACCACAACACGTCTCCAGTGACAGTGTGTATGAGAGGCAGTAATAGCCTTAAGGGGCATGTAAACCTAATGTATGCAGGCGGAGCTGCGGGTAATTTCTAGAAAACATAAGAAATAAACCGACTGTGTATTTGTTCTTTTTTTCTAGAAAGAAAATCTGATTCATACGGACACATTTCAGTTTCATGTAAAATAACACCTTACAGTTTAAAGAATATAAATCAGTTAAGTCATCATGTACGTGCATGTTATTCACAAGTTCTGACGCGTGTCCTTTTGTTACACAGTGTCACTGATGACTCCAGACGTTCGTTGATTTCTTTGTCTCTTGTTTATTTTCAACATCAAAGTACAACGATTGTTACAGTTTCTTGCATAAATCCACTGTAGTCACGACAAGTCGCTTGCTGTGTTCTGTAGCTTCGATAGATTACAGTTACAACAACTCATTTTACTGTATTGCTTTTAGCTTACTGTCTCACGGTCAAAGGCTTGTTCACACCTTTCTGTATCCTTCCGTGTCTTAACAACAACTAACGTGCGTGATAGACATGCAGCTACATAACTGTGAGATGATGTCACAATGCAAATTATGAGTATGATACTTAATGCTTAACTAATAGACTGAAATAAAATAAACACAACAACAAATCACAAGAATGAAATATGGCCCTTAAACATCATGTAGAATACATCGTACAGTTACAGTGCACAGAGAGAACTCAAAATGGAGAATGTGGAAACACCAATTAGTGTAACGTGCATGTCTTTGGACTGAGGGAGTAAACCAGAGTACCTGGAGAAAACCCACCAAGCCTGGGGTAGAACATGCAAACTAAACAAAAACAGCTCTGAGGGAGGGGGAGGGGGGATCGAACCCCTGACTCTGGAGATGTGAGGCCACAGTGCCAACACTACCCCACTGTATACAGTACAAATTTTCATGCTACATACAGTACACTTTTATATTTACACCAGCAACTTTACTTTTATTTGTAATTAAAAAAAACGTGTAATTCTGATTAATAAAAACTGTGTGGATTTTTAAAGATATTATTTGGAACTTTTCTGCATATGTGGTAGTTCCTCATAGTTTCAATGAAAATCGTGGAAAAAAAATAGGAAAATGCACAATTTTTATTTTGCAGTCATACTGATTACTGTCACTGAACTTTTGATTGTATTGTATTACGATTCTTTGTTAGGTATCACAAACACTATATTGTTTACTGAATGATAGAGAGAAAAAAACACATTATTCAGTTCCTAGTATTTTGTTTGTACAGTATATACCTCAGTTTCTCCAGTGTACAGTGTGGATTCTCCAGTCCAGCAGAGAGCAGCTTCACTCCTGAATCCTTCAAGTTATAATTGTAACTCAAGTCCAGTTCTCTTAGACTGGAGGACTTTAAGCTGAGGACTGAAGACAGAACTCTACAACCTTTCTCTGTCAGACAACAGTCTTGAAGCCTGGAAGAGAAATGATGGGACATGGGGATGTTTGACTGATAAATGAGTCAGTTGGGAAATAAAATGTCATCCTAAACCCAAGGTTCTGTGTTTATGACATGATGTATTTAACCAGAAGACAGGTAAAGGGATGGACAGAAGTAGATACACAAGATCTAAACTGCTATAATTAAAATTTACAAGTGAGGGGCTGAAGCTCCAGGTACAAATGAGTAATCTGCTTGTTGGCATCTTTCAAGCAGTGGAATCTTTGGAGTGGTAAAAACTCTTCTGAACAGGTAGTAATGGGGAGTGAGGACCACCTACTTGATGTCCAGGTACTTTTTTTTAATAAAATGCTGTATTTATTCCCCTGCAGGGAGAACTAACAACTGATACAACCCTACCCCAATCCAGTCTGTCTAGAAACCAAACAGCAGAAAACAATCAGATGATTGTGAAAGTGGGTCCTAGCACAGTGCCGCCTTAACCTGATCAGAAGCCACTTGGCGCACCTCTAACCACTGGACAAGATCTGGAGCACTTGGGGGGGTTGATGCAGCTTACCACAAACAAGCAGTAATAGGCAGCCAGCCCCAGGAACTACTTTTGTTTTGGTCTTGGGTGATCAGCAATTACTGCAATCTTAATTAATTTGGGGCGTTACCAGTCTCTAGCTCAAGTAGAATCACAATCGCACACTACTTCATATTGGCCATGGCCATATAGTAGGCAAGGGTATTATGAAAGTGGAAGACTATACCCATGAGTCATAAGAACATGGCAGTGGCATTAAATAACCCAAATGGAAGATGACCAACGTAGAAAAATGAGTCATTGAGATTTGCCAGTGGCTCTATTGTCAAGCAAAAGTAATCAGGCCTATATGGTAGAGTGGCCAGAGAGTCTTCTTAGACCTGAGAATTTTGTTTCTCATGGTCTGAGAGTCCTTTAGGTGCCTTTTGCCAAACTCCAGATGCCATGTGCCTTTTACTAAGGAGTGGCTTCCATCTGGCCACTCGACCATATAGGCCTGATTATTGGATTGCTGCAGAAATAGTTCTCCTCTCTCCACAGAGGACCTCTGGAGCTCTGACAGAGTGACCATTGGGTTCTTGGTCACCTCCCTGGTTTTTCCTCCCCCGATCCCTCAGTTTAGATGGCCGGCCAGCTCTAGGAAGAGTCCTGGTGGTTTCAAACTTCTTCCACTTACAGATAATGGAGGCCACTGTGCTCATTGCGACCTTCAAAGCAGCAATTTTTTTTCTGTAACCTTCCCCAGATCTGTGCAACGCGACAATCCTGTCCCGGAGGTCTACAGGCAATTCCTTTGACTTCATGCTTGGTTTGTGCTCTGACATGAGCTGTCAACTGTGGGACCTTGTATAGACAGGTGTGTGTCTCTCCAAATCATGTCCAATCAACTGACTTTACCACAGGTGGACTCCAGTTAAGCTGCAGAAACATCTCAAGGATGATCAGGGGGAACAGGATGATCAGGGGAAACAGGATGCGCCTGAGCTCAATTTTGCAAACGCTGTGCATACTTATGTCTCATTTTATGTACATGTGCATTTTCTTTTCTTTTTTTTTAATGAATTTTGCAAAAATCTTAAACTTTTTACATGTTGTCATTATGGGGTGTTGTGTGTACAATTCTAAGTAAAAAAAAAAGAATTTAATCCATTTTAGGGATGACATAACAAAATGTGGAAAATGAAAAGTGATGTGCTGTGAAGAATACTTTCCAGGTGCACTGTAAGTGTATACAGTATGTACACTCACCTAAAGGATTATTAGGAAGACCTGTTCATGAAGGCAAATCCTGTGGTGAAGGAGGAGGTGAGTATTTCAGTCACCAAGCTTTTACACCAAAGGGGTCTGTATTGTTTTCCACTACAAATTGATAGATGTGCCTTCATAATTACATTTCTTTGTTATTTATTTATTATCTCAAGTCTCTCAAGTACATTATCATTTAGGGAATTGTTATCAGAAAAGTTATAAATGTTTTTGGCTAAAGAGAGCCCTCACTCCTTCAATTCTGGAAAAATGATATTCTCATTAGCTGATTAGCCTGAGCCGAGGTAGCGCCTTCACACAGTCATTATTATTCTATTAGTGTCAATAGAATCATACATTACAGTCCAAGTGTGTGTGTGTGTGTGTACCTCAGTTTTTCCAGTGTACAGTGTGGATTCTTCAGTCCAGCAGAGAGCAGCTTCACTCCTGAGTCCTTCAGTTGATTGTCACTCAGGTCCAGTTCTCTCAGACTGCAGGGGTTTGAGCTCAGGACTGAGGACAGAGATCTACAGCTGCCGTCTGTCAGACCACAATCACGCATACTGAAAGAGAAATAATGGAATATATGTATATCTGATTGCCGTCCATCAATAGGGCAACAAACTGTGATGTGGCACATGTTTTATACTGGATGCCCCTCCTGGCACAATCTTCCCCAAATAATCTAGGCCTGGGACTGGCTTGTGTATCCCCCCCGTGGGCCCCTGACTTGGAATCAAATACAGGAAACGTCTGAGAGCCACATGGTGCGAGCCACATGCTACCAGCCACACTAGTCGACCAGGAAACCTTTCTGATGTTAGAATAAAAATATGAAATATATTTGGTCAATACGAATTCCAACCACTAAAAAAGTCTTAACTGGAGAAACTATTGAACTGTGTATTGTAAATAAATATAAAGATAGAGAATATAAATTCTAGCATTTTGTGAAATCTGAATATAATGTTTTATTCCACCTGCATCCCAGACAAAGAGTTTATTTTAAAATGCCGTCTGCCCCTTCAGTATCGACGTGTCGCTCATCCTCTAGCCCGGTATCACAGTGTTTGCTTAGAGTGTGTACTGTACAGATTACACAGGAGGAGAAATCACCACAGGGGGGCAGAGTAGCCCAAAAATTTACTTAAGTAAGAGTAGCTGTAGTTCAAAATATTACAAAATATTAATAAGACAAAAAAAAGTATTCTGTAAAAATACTCAAGTACTGAGTATCTGTTTCAATCGTAATGTGCGATTTATTTTCTTAGAAATTATAATAATTATATATACACACACAATATATTATACTGTGTTATATGTATATTGCAATAATAATTATATATCCTAATGTTGCAACAATAATTGCAAAAACAATTAATTATATATAAATATTATATAAAATCAATAATAGTTGCTATAATAATTACATATCCTAACATTGCAACATTTAATGAAACAGCTAACCGTACCACCACATGTTTCCTCAGGAGTCGAGTGTTTATATGCTGAAGTGTTTGTCTGTTTTGGCAGACAGAGAAGACACCGCAGTATGAAACTGTACTTTTGCACTTTGTGTAAGCGAAACATGCTTTGTTATGAGGCCGGGGATTCTGGCTGAAGATTTTTTCCCGCTATGCCACCGGTTTGTATGTTTTCCCGTCTTTCATGTGAAAGTCCAAAGACATGCAGATTAGGCTAATTGGCGTTCCCAAATTGCACATAGTGTGTGAAAGACTGTATGTGTGTGTGTGCCCTGTGATGGATTGGCACCCTGTCCAGGGTGTACCTCGCCTCCGCCCCCCTGCGACCCTGAATACAGGATAAAGCGGTACAGTATAGACGATGAGTGAGTGAGTGTCAAATTTTTATCTGTGATAAACGTCACACAAAAAGCCTCAATCAGTTCTATTTATAACTTTGGTGTGTGTGTGTGTGTGTGTGTACCTCAGTTTCTCCAGTCTACAGTGTGGATTCTCCAGTCCAACAGAGAGCAGCTTCACTCCTGAATCCTTCAGTTTATTTGTACTCAGGTTCAGGTCTCTCAGACTGGAGGACTGTGAGCTGAGTACGAAGGACAGAACTCTACCGCTTTCAGTGCTCAGTTCACAAAAATGTAGACTGGAAGAAAAAAGACAAAATATTAGAAGACTGATAAGCACATAAACAGAGTCATAACACAGCTAAACTTCATTATGTAACAGAAATGTAAGTGTCTTTCTCTTATAAACAGAAACCAGAAGAACGGACGCCACATCAGAACATCTACTGGAGCAACAATGTCTTTCTGCTTTGAAAAAGGCGGAGCTATTCATACTCCACGGGGCCACACACAGCCTGCACAGTGCATATACTGTAGGCCTGTCTGGCTCTGGTTATAGTTCAGTGTTTTAATAAGCATATTATTGCATTATTCATATTTAGCACAAACTAATTGTGTTGAATCATTATCCACTCAGGAAGACCATTGATCACCGGATGTTTTGGGTAGAAGCCTAAATAAAGACGATCAGAGTAGCATTTAACAAGCATTAATCACAACGGTGCAGTTCAGTGTTTCATTAATATAACGAACCATGCAGTAATACGTTTATAAACGTATGAAAAATAAATACTCCTAGAAAAATTTGCCAGATATGCAGGATATAAATTAAATATCCAAAAACGTAAATTTTGACCTTGAATTATACATCTCCAAAATATATTAGAGATAAATTCCTACTTAATTGGCATCGGAATTCATTGAAATATTTTGAAAAACATTTAACGAAAGAAATCTCAATGCTAGAAGAGGCAAATCTAGACCCACTGTTAACAAAAATCAAAGATGATATTTATAAATGGAATGCCGTCTCTTTCCCTGGCCTCAGTCATAGAATTGACTGAATAAAGATGAACGTCCTCCCACAGTATCTGTATATGTTTCAATCTCTCCCATTAGAAACTCCCTCAAAACACTGGTCTGAATTAGATAAGATAATTTCTAGGTTTATTTGGCAAGGGAAAAAAACCAGGATTAAATTCAAAACATGAGGAAGAATCCAACAAGAGGAAGGCATTACCCCATTTTCTGGGCCGCATTATTTTTATGCGGCCCAGACTAAATATTTAATTAATCTAACACATAAAAACTTAGGAAGATTTATGGATGAGGTGCAAAACTCATGAATTAAAGCCCAACTAAAAATCTGGAATACAATAAAAGAAGAGTTATTGTAAATTACAAATAATTCAATGGTGTGCTTATGACCTGATTTTAAACCAAATAGAATGGATTACAGATTTAAATCATGGATCTCAAAAGGAATAACAACATTCTATTCTCTTATGAAAAATGAAGATGTGAAAGACTTTGAAAGTTTGAAGAAAGAATATTGTCTTGAGAAACATGATTTTTATAGATATCCTCAACTATGCAATCACTTTGAAAACAACATCAAAAGAAAAACAGACTTTGACGACCCAATTGTAAAGATATTTATAGGTGCTTATCAAGGTGATTTCAAATAAAGGTGTCATATCCAAATTTTATAAAGGTCTTAAAATAAAAAAAATTCACTCTACAGAATATATTAAAGAAAAATGGGAAAAAGAGGGTAATTTTTGTATATCAAATGAGGAATGGCTTGATGTATTTAAATTCCCATGGAAGTGTACTAACTCTCACATATGGCGGGTATTTGGGTAGAAATGCCTTATCAGATTCTTTATTACACCAGGTCTGGTCCAGGCGGGTCAGATATATAAAACCATTACAGCCAGACTTTGTGGAAGTATAAAACAAGTGATCTTGCTTTTCTGAAAAGGAAATATTGTTATTTCTATGGTATGCCTTTTCCTTGTTGGAAGCCAGCGGATTTGTCCCCAGAGTTTACAACGTAGACCAGGAACAAACAGTTGACATTATTCAGTACAGCGTATGATTATTAAGTTTATGACTAACATTTCCCGAATTGTACAAATGATTATTGTTATTAATTATATTATTTAAAAAAAAAATTATTTTATTTTTTTTATTTAGTTCTGTATTATGTTAAAAAAGAAAATTTATTGGCATAGAACAATGTAATTACATTTGTTTGGTAATAATGTATTGTTATAAATTGGTATAAATAAATACTCACTCAGCTTTTCTGAAGGCTTCGACCGCTGGAAGCAGCCTCAGGACACATTCATCTGATAGGTTACCTTTCATAAAACTAAAAATTTCCTTCTCCTCTTCTGAATTCAGCATAATAAATGCATAAACTGACATCTGAGCAGGAGACAGTGTGCTTAGACTGGGACGAAGGTGACCTCTCTTCTCCAGGTAGGCTTGTACTTCCTGCACTAGAGTAGGATCAGTGAGTTCATTGAGACAGTGAAACAGATTGGTGGATTTCTCTGGAGATGGGTTCTTGCTGATCTTCTCCCTGATGTACCTGACTGTTTCCTGTTTGCTGCGGGAGCTGCTTCCTGTCTGTGGCATTAAGCTTTTTAAAAGAGGCTGATTGGACTCCACTGAGAGACCCAGAAGAAAGCGGAGGAACAGGTACAGGTGTCCATTCTCACTCTGTAAGGCCTTGTCCACTGCACTCCTGAGGAAATCAGACATGTTTGGATTTCTGAAGAAATTAAAACATCCAGTGTGTTGCTCCACTAGCACATTTCTCTTTTTAACGATAAAGCAGAGAAACACATATAAAGCAGCCAGAAATTCCTGAACACTCAGATGTACAAAGCTAAACACCTTCCCCGGGTGAAGCCCAAACTCCTCTCTGAAGATTTGTGTACACATTCCTGAGTACAGTGAAGCTTCTCTGACATCAATGCCACACTCTCTTAGTTCTTCCTCATAGAAGATCAGATTTCCTTTCTCCAGCTGTTGGAAAGCCAGTTTCCCCAGTGCGAGGATACTCTTTCTGATCTGCTGGGGATCAGGGTCGCATTTCTGATGGTACTTTTTGTCCTTGGGTTCAATCTGAAAGATCAGGAAATGTGTGAACATTTGAGTCAGAGTCATGATGATCTGTCCACTCTCTTCTTGACTTAACACCCTCTCTAGAACAGTGGCTGAGATCCAGCAGAAGACTGGGATGTGACACATGCTGTAGAGACTTCTTGAGGACTTCATGTGTCTGATGATTCTGATGGCCAGGCTCTGATCACTGATCCTCTTCCTGAAGTACTCCTCTTTCTGAGGATCACTGAACCCTTGTACCTCTGTTACCTGGTCTACACACTCAGGAGGGATCTGATTGGCTGCTCCTGGTCGAGAGGTGATCCAAAGGAAAGCAGAGGGAAGCAGGTTCCCCTTGATAAGGTTTGTCAGCAGCACATCCACTGAGACTGACTCTGTCACATCACACACTGTCTGACTGTCTCGGAAATTTAGAGAAAGTCGACATTCATCCAGACCATCAAAGATGAACAGGATTTTGTAGGAGTCACACTCCAATAACATTAATTCTTTAAGTTCTGGAAAAAAGTGATAAAGAAGACTCATCAAACTGAGATGTTTCTCCTTCATCAGATTCAGTTCTCTAAAGGGAAGTGGAAACATGAAGGTGACGTCCTGATTAGCTTTTCCTTCAACCCAGTCGAGAATGAACTTCTGCACAGAAACTGTTTTTCCAATTCCAGCAACTCCTTTAGTCAGCACACGTCTGATGGACTTGTCTTTAAAGAGATCATTACATTTGATGGGCGTCTTCTGTGTTGCTGCTCTCCTGGACGCTGTCTCAATCTGTCTCACCTCATATTCATTACAGACGTCTCCACTCCAATCCTCTGTGATGTAGAGTTCTGTGTAGATCTCACTCAGAAGAACTGAGCTTCCATGCTGTGAGATTCCTTCATTAATTCTTTTAAACCTCTTTCTCAGGCTGGATTTCAGCTGTTGCTGATACACAGGGATGAGATCTAATAAATAATGCAATAACATGCTTTAATGCAAATTGATAATACATACATGTATGTGATGTATGTTAAATTAAGCATTAACAAAATCTAAGCTGATTAAACTTCATTAAACGTAAAATTCATGACTCAAAGTTCTTACTGTTCTCCATTGTATTAGTTACATCTGTGTGGTACATGTTCCTCGGGATGTGCAGCGTTCTCTTCAGTGCTTACTCTCTGACACTGTACAGATACAGATCCTCCTGACCCTTCACCTCCCTCTCAGTGCATGCTGGACTCAGGAACATTCATAGTTACAATAATAAAAATTCTGATTACACACTATAATACTACACTTGGATAAAACTTTATTCACACACTTTAATTATGCTGGTTTACAATGTCCACCACAGAGAATAAGGCCAGTCTACCCCAGCTCCTGCAACAAACCGAAGAAACCATTAGTGCAAAAAACTTGAGTAATACCACATGGACACCACCTAATAAAGCGTCTCTTAACAACAATAAGTATCAAAATCAGACAAAAATATACCAGAAAGATTCATGAGACATTAAATTTATCAATTAGTCTCTGCTAAAGGGCAACTGTAAGGAAATACATACATTCAGTTACATTAGTTAAGGGTAACTGTTATACAACACAAAAAAAAACAAGAATAAAGAAATCAAAACAAACTAAACAAACAAGAAAAAGCAGAACAACTTAAGTATGCCAAAAAATTAATAAATAAATAATCTATTGTCAAGGCGCAAGCCCAAATCAATATCTTTTACTACGCGGTGTGAGTGCGAAGCGCGCGCAACAAAGCGGAGGAGCGGCAAGCCAGTGGGGCAAATGGAAATGGAACCCACCCCAGGAACTTTAAAGAGGCGAGGACAGCTGCGAGGTCACGGCTGGAGCTCCCCTGGTGACCCCATTTATTATAAATAAATTACCCTTTTCCCGTAAGACCTTGCCTCGTATCCGTGCTTCATGGAGCCGCCCGTGCACATGGAGTCAAACCCATTACATCTATAAACAAAGCATACATTAGAGACGGGTCACTAAAACGACACGACACCGCACAAACAGGCAGTCCCCTAATGTTAACGGCAGCGTCTTCAAAGCCATATAAGGGCAGCAGCACTAGCGGCGCCACAAACAAAACAGCAACCAATGCTTTAAGGGAAAACATTTTTACAGAATAAAGTGACTCTGACCTGAAGTGCAGGCTGTGAAGGCAGATGTTACAGCTAAGGAAAATAAAACACACTTTCCTCTTTTACTTCATGAAACAACCATGAAAATTAAAAGTGAATAGAATGTTAAAGGACGAGGGGAAAGAAGCCAGGGAGGGAGGAGGAGGAGAGGATGGTCCATACAAGGGCGCTGTGGAGAAGGAAGGACTACAAAAAACAGAATGGAGTTTTTTTTTCAATCGAGACGTCAACGGACTGCCGTTTGTGCTGCATCCACATATGAATGGGAGGAGGAGAGGACGGTCCATACTGCGGCGCTATAAATAAGGAAGGACGATTCCAAGAGGAAATAGAAGAATTTACAAATAATAAATGAGCAAATTAATCCTCCTATGTAGATTTCCTCCTGCAGCAAATTAAACCTCCTGCAGATTTCTCTTGAATGGTTCAGCCCAACCTTCCCTCTCCTGAACACAGTCTCTGTAAACACAGCACTTACACAAGATACTGGACTGTAAATCTGGTTAGTGAGAAATTTAATTAAGGCGAAATATAATTAAATAGAAAACACAGGAAGGGCATTGCTCAGTTTATCTCAGCATCTGGTCTGGTTTATTACCTTTAGTCTTTGTTTATTCTGTTTCCATGTGATCAGTTTGCTGGTCCAGCAGATAAGCGTATAATAAATGTGTTTATGGATGGATCTTTATTCCCTTATACCAGAAGTCAATTTAATGCTTTGTTTGAAATTGACCTTGAACTGGCAGAATGTTAATGTAATTCGTGCTATTTAAATACTTTTTTTTTTACTCTTTCCAATGTAGGGTATTAGCCTACAGAATAGTAATATAACGTTAATAACTTATTAATTTTGAAGAGCTTTAAAAATCATTATTTTTCTTCATTTTTTTATGTTGAACAGGGTTGGTTTGGTCAAGGTGCACTGTAAACCCTAATGTTGTCTTTACTTATACAATCAAGTAATGTTGACTAAACATTACTTAAAATTTAGCATTTTAGACCCATCACTTAAAAATATAAGTTTATTTAACTTATTTACCATCAAAATGCATAAACTTAAGATTTCAAGTGTTGTGAACTCAAAATCATGATTAATCCTTTGGGGGAAAAAGCATTTTCAAAAGGTCAATTTTCACAAATGTGAATGTGGCGTGGGCGGGGCGGCGGCTGACGACCAGCATGCTTTGCGGGGATGTCGGTGTGTTCACCATGTTGGGGAAGGGTGTTTGGGTTAGTGGCTTCGGCCCTGTTTGTGTGTGTGGGTAAGGGGTGATGTGTGAAATGTGCTCCGGTTCATGCTGAGGCTGAATTGGATGGTGGTTCCTGTGTGAATGTGCTGCTCATGCCGTACATGCTGTGTGCCTAATAAAATACTCTCCAACATTCTTTCCGGTGGAAAATTGTGGCATTTTGTCAATAAAAAAAATCTAAGCTTAAAAATGCTGTTCATTGTTTTATTTCAGTTCGGTGTGCACAAAGCTTGCAGTCAAATATAAGAACATTGTTTAACAGGTTTAAGTTACATTTTCATGTTGAGTTAACTTAAATATATAAGTACACTTAAAAAAAATTATACCAAGTGAACGCAATTTTTTAAGTACATTAAATAAGTGCTAAGTTTGTTGAACTAAATGATTTAAGTACAGTCTACAAAACTGCCAAGTTAAATAAACTTAAATATGCAAGTTTTGGAAGATTCCATTACTCAATTAAATTGAGGCAACGAGTTTACTCAATCAAATTAGTCCAATTAACTTATTAGGGTTTTCAGTGTGAGGGTTTCTGTATATTAGTCTGCCCAAAATCCCTAGCGCCGGCCAAGTGGACGAGTCAAAGCATTAGAAATAATGAAATTTGGAAAAATGCTAAAGGCAAAATACAGAATGGAGGATTAAAAAGAAAGGAAGAACCTGTTTTATAAAAGCCTTTTTTTCTATCGAGACCATCAAGGGACTGGTGTTGGTCCTGCATCCATGTATGAATCTTCTGTAAAAACTGCCAGAAACCTCAAAAATGGTCATAGTTTTTTCTTTATGGTGGTAGGGGTGGGCCATTCTGTGATAGTGGACAGTTTTGTTAGCTTGTTACACAACCCCTTGGGTGGTAATGATGTAGTTCAGAAAAGAAATGTAAGTGATGCAATATTCACATTTCTCCAATTTTACATAGGGCTTGTTCTCCAATAGGCTGGATAACACCAACTTAAGATGATTAAGATAAGTGTCAATTAGGGATGGTAAAATGTACTAAAATTGAATATATCATGATACCAAAATGACACAAATATGCCTCATTATGTTGTTACGTTTTACTTTTGCCTTTATGGTAATAAAACAGAAGTGAATATGCATCCACACATGGTGTTCTTCCTCACCTATTCCATACTTTTTGGCAGAGAGTGCAAGAATCTTTCAGTTCATAGATTTAGAACGTAGACTCCTAGTGAGCTGATGTGTTCAGTTCACACACACCTTCAGCCCTGTGCTAAAAGCACCCTTACTTAAGTTTTTTTCATTTTTAAGTTTATTTTTCATTTTTTTTATGAACTTTTACCATAAATCAGCAGAGGCAAAGCGAACGAAGCCTTGCTGTTGTTTGGACCCTGCTTACTTAACTCAGTTACATACCACCGTGGTAAGGGTAGAAGTGGTAAGGGTGTCGTTATTATTACCCAAATAATGTTTCCCTTCAATTTTGTTAAATAAATAATGGCACAGTAGTCAAAAAAAGTTATCAGTAGTTGTTCGTCTGATGTTGTATTTGCCTAATACTAAGACCTGCTATAATCAGATGATTTTTATATTTTTAAACAAAAACATATAGAATTAAAATAGGGGACTAACTTTTAAACATGACTGCAGGAAACAGCAGGTGAGGATGGGAGGAGTTACTTCTAGCACACAAATAGCCTGCACTGGGGTTCCACAAGGATGTGTCCTCTCCCCTCTGCTATTCTCCCTGTACACTAACGACTGCACATCCAGAAACCCAGCGGTCAAACTTCTGAAATTTACAGACGACACTACGCTCATTGAATTCATCCAAGATGGCGATGGGTCTGCATATCTACAGGAGGTGGAATGTCTGGTGCTCTGGTGGTCAGAACAACCTGGAGCTGAACACGTTCAAAACTGTGGAGGTGTCAGTGGTCTTTAGGAGACAGCCTTCAACACTACTTCCCCTCACAATATCCGACAATCTGTGTCAACCGTGGAGTCTCTCAAGTTTTTGGGAACTGCCGTTTCCCATGACCTGAAATGGGAACTCAACACTAACTCCATTCTCAAAAAAGCCAAGCAGAGAATATATTTCCTGCGCCAACTAAGGAAGTACAGTCTGCCTCAGGAGCTGCTAAATCAGTTTTACACTGCAGTCATTGAGTCTGTCTTGTGCTCATCTATCACTGTCTGGTTTGGAGCAGCCACAAAACATGACAGGAACAGTCTGCAGAAACTACAGTAAAAACAGCTGAAGAAATCATTGGAGCTCCCTGGCCCCCTCTCCATGACTTGAAGTCTACAAGAACCAGAAAATGGGTGAGAAAAATCTCCACAGACCCCTCACACCCAGGACGCAACCTCTTTCACCTCCTCCCTTCTGGCAGTCGCTACAGAACTCCACCAAAACTACCAGACACAGAAACAGTTTCTTTCCACAAGCAATCACCCTCATAAACGGTTGAACTGGATCTTACAACGTTTTACGATCATTATTTGCACAACCATCTTACAACTGTCTTTAAATAATTGTTTGCACAAATCGAACATCCAGTATTATACTGTATATTGTGTTAAAGCACCACCATGCCTCTATTAAACTCCCTAATTGCACATTACTTCACTACTACTGTATACAGTACTACTTTGTTTTTTTGCACTACCTAGTACAGTATATATGATGCATTACTTTACAATCCCTTTACAGTATGTTCTGTACACTATACTGCACATACAGTACTCAGGATCCTCCTGCCTTATTTAATCTTATTTAATCACAAGCAAAATGGTGTGTAATTACTGTGTAATTACTTGTACAGTGTTTTATGTTTGTCTGCACTCTTAGAGCTTCAAACAGCCGGAACCAAATTCCCTGTGTGTCTCAACATACTTGGTAAATAAACCCGATTCTGATTCTGACTGTAGATGCTGTATCATGCCAGGGTTTAGAAATTGTGCTTATAATTCCTGTGAACCATCCACAACCTGACTACAAATGAATACAGACAAAAGTATCCAGGTCACAGTAAGTGCCGGTTCCACAGTCTCGCTCAGTGTAAACACTGGATGATGGATTTTGTATAAGTGACAGTTAATCAGGCAAATAAATGTTTAATGCCTGTTAACATGTTTTAAAAAAAAATGTGGCTAAACACATCATCAGAGAGCTTTTTTCCCAGATGGCAAATTCTAAAGAAAATCTTAAGACGTGTTTAAACTTGTTTAATTTCTATCAAAAATCTAGGGTTTAATTCTAAGTGTCATTGTGCTCATCATTCTCACTAGGCTGGTACAGTGGAACACTTCAATAAAACCACGAAGCAAAACCAAACAAAGTAGTGATAGATGCATGTAATGTAGTGATTGATTTATGTAATTATTGAACATTATTACACGACTTCTAATGTTATTATGAATCTCTTGATGATGTGTGAAATGTTTATCAGAATGCTCTATTGATGTGTTTATATGTATTCTAAAACAAGGAATGTAGAGTTATTTTTATTGTTATTGTTTATACAAACTCGTCTTAATGTTAGGTGTATTATTTATATGTACTTGCTTATTTTTGGTCTGTACTTGAATGTGTGAAACACCACCTTATTTAGTATTAAGCTGCAACTGTCATGCACACTCGGAACGCGACCAGCACTAGGACCCGGAAGTTAAGCGGTCGCGAACCAGGAAGTATAAAAGAGGTAAACAAACCATAGCACCTCGCTCAGTCATTGAGTCGCCGATGCTACGTCGGATTTCTTCAAACCGTGAGTACTCACCTTCTTGGTTTAAAATCCTGATCGAGTGTGTATTTATAGGACGCGGGTTAGATTGTGTCTTTCCCTTGCTCCCCATTCGTGAGAGTCCTTAGATCAAATAGTGTGATTATCCTGCTCACTCGTGTTCGTCCGCGTTTGGGTTTACCATTCACGCAACAAAGGGCTAACCGCTAAAGCTACGTCTTCTGGTCACTCCAGGTTAGTTCTTGACAGCAACAAGATTTGGTTCGTACAGACTCTCTGTCTCTGATGCTCGTAATCTTCCAAATTGTTGTCAAACAAAATCAAACATACTGTATGTCATTTACTATATCTGTAGATGGGAAGCATCTGATTTCTGGTCTCTCACACTCTGTGACTTGTTTTTTTTTTTTTTTGTAGCCATGATGCAATTATGATTAGTCAAAGTTAAAAAGTAAATAAAAAGTAATAGACTTTCAGCATGTAAACAGGTACTGTATATGAATTTTGAGAGTAGAGGTTACCTAAGACCAGTACAGTTCCAGAAACAGGATGTTCTTTGGCTACTACACTCCTCCTGGAGTCTTTAGTATACACAGCTCATAAACAATAATGACCTTTAGCTCTGCTTCTGGCTTTGCTCAGAGTCCTGACTCAAATGCATCCCAAGGTTCTCGATTCATCCCATGATATAGCTCGGTTTACTTGAATCACTGAATTATATTCATTATATGTATACAGACAATGTTTCAATCAATGTTGTCATCTTTATCATCTCAGCATTTTGTTCTGTATACAGTATTATTCATGCTCACTGCACACTTACACAAGCGTTACTCAATAGACACAATGCTGTGTGAAGTGTTGATTAATGATTAAATAGTACACAAACATAACGAGTCTAAACACTAAATGCAGCTTTTAAATGATAATTGCATTTATTAAGGGAACTAAACTGTCCAAACCTGCCTGGCCTCATTCGGAAAAGTTACCCATCAAACAACTGGAGTTTGTAGATCATCATGCAAAGACACAAGTTAAATATCGGAAACATGTCAGTCAGACAAACAGCTTTCCTGCAACAGGTGTCCAGTGATGAAAGACAAAATGATTTACAAAAATTCACAAAACAATACCCTCGTTAGCAGATTGTCAAAGGGTTTAACACATTTAGGAAAAACAGTTTTACAGAATAAAGTGACTCTGACCTGAACTGGAGCGCAGGCTGTCAAGGCAGATGTTACAAGTTAGAAAATTAAACACAGTCTCGCCTTTTACAAACCATGAGAATAAAACATTAAGAATAAAAGTGAATATAACGTAAGAGGATGAGGGGAAAAAGTGAGAGAGGGAGGAGGAGAAGAGAACAGTCCATACAGGGGTACTGTAAAGGGGGGAGGACGAGTCCAAGAGGAAATAGGACAATTTGCAGGACATGGTATTGAAAATATCCGTGTGTGTGTTTGTGTGTGTGTGAAAAGTAAAAAAATGAACCTCCTCTGTACTCCCCTGCACATTCCACTTGAATGGTTCAGCTTGACCTCCCCTTCCCTGACCACAGTCTCTGTAATTCCCGGATGTACATAATGTGCTGAACTGTAAACCTGATTAGCGAGAAATTAAATGAAGGCAAAATAAAATTAAAGAAAAGAGAGCGAGTGTCTTGATTATTCAGTTTATTTTAGCATCAAATATGTTTTTTATCCTTAGTGTTTGTTTACCCATTGTAAGCGGTTTGACCCTTGGGGCACAGGTGGCAACACAGACACATGGACACGAGGTGAGGTCTTCTCTGGATTCTATGGCACCATCCGCTGGCCTTCCCTCCCACATCTCTCCCTTAGTTTCATTACTGGTCATCTGAACCCGCAAATCACCACTGTGGTCCTAGAGGTGGTCAGTCACTTTTCTAAGGTCTGCTTGTTCAGAACATGGTGCGCATGTGAACCATTTCAGGCTTGATGGATTTGAAAATAAATGCTAGCCAAATTGTGTGTTCATCTACTAAACTATTTACTACAGAAAACATCAAATTCAAATTTTATTTCTCACATAAACAGTCATACACAGTACGATATGCAGTGAAATTGTTGAAACGACCGCCAGTTAACAAGAAATAAATAGAACACAATATATATATATATATATATATATATATATATATATATATATAAGAAATATTTTAATAAAAAGTATCTATACATATAAAGATGAATTTGAATGGAAATAAGTGGAAATGTCCAAGAAGTGTGCAAATATGCATGTGTGTAGATGTATATTGTCCATAAATGTCCATAATATGCAGATTATAGGAATAGAGGGAAGTGGCCCTGGTCCAAACAATTTAAAAGTGCATCACAAGAATCAAAACTAACGGTGACAATTATATTATTATTATTATTATTATTATTATATAATTCAATTATGTGTAACATGTACCTTACAGCACAGTTAAAGTTGTTCATTTTTCATATCTCAGGGTCAGCCAGGATATTGGGCCCTATGAGTAAATAGGGTTAAGGGCTTCACTCAAGGGCTTAACAGTGGCAACTTGGCGTTGCTGGGGCTTGAATGTCCAACCTCTTGATCTGTAACCCAGTAACCCACAGCCTTAACCTTTTGAGCCATCACTGTCCAGAAGGGATTGTTTTACACACGTTGACCCTAAGCATTATGGAATCAGGGCAATAATGTCTTATGATTGTCCAGAGAGGATGGCGCACCATCTTCCTTTGCTTCCATTTGAATTGCTATAGAGGATTATATTGAATTGCCATGAGCCTAACACACAGTATGAGTGCAGATCAATCCCTGCTTTCTGTTATCACCCAGATGAGGATGGGTTCCATGTTGAGTCTGGTTCCTCTCAAGGTTTTTTCCTATTACCATCTCAGGGAGTTTTTCCCTCAGCACCGTCGCCCTCGGCTCGTTCATCAGGGACGATCTGATCATTCTGATTCACACACACTCACATCTCATACACACTTTCATAATTTCATCTGATTGTGTAAAGCTGCTTTTCAACAATGACAATGGTTAAAAGTGCTATACAAATAAAATGTTATTATTCTTTTATTATAATTGAATAAGTTGTATATTTTAAAACAATGATTTTAAAATAAAACGATGTTCATGAAACTGTGTTCTTCGTGGTTTCTTTGTTTTCAGTCTGAAATCTCAGAACGACCTAAAAATACCACATTGTAGTTAAGTGTAAAATCAAGATCCAGAGCAGGGCCAGCATGTCAATGATTTTGGAACAAATGTTTAAGGATTCTGCTCTGTCCCAGCCAATAGTAGGTTTAGTGACCCCTGTTGGTTATTTTTATAAGTGACATGTGACAGGAAGTAATTGTGTGCTTTCACTACATTACATCTTGAAACAATGGGTAGAGCGTGTTGTAACTTTGGAAAATCCTTAGCCATCCTCAGTGTTATCTCTTGAGAAGGCGTTCCCTGTAAGTGAATCTGTTTGTTATATCGCCTATGTTCAGTTGAGTATATATTAGTAATAAGACGTTTGTTGTCATTGTATTTGTATATCTGTATAAATATACATTCTTCTTTTGACCTATAACGTAGTTAAAGTAGCTGTTGTGTTATCTACTTACCTGACATTTGTGTGTGTGACACTTATCAGTGTATGTATTTGTGTTTTCAGTTTCACACTGTTCGTACGATAAAGGCACTCTCAACATCATATCCAGGTTCGGAGAGTTATTATATGGAGGTGTTAAGCTGAGTGAATGGGAGATTCAGTGAGGCCAGTTACAGATTCTAAGTCAACTTAATTGGAAAAAAAATCCCTTAACACACTGGAAATGACTAATTCATTAGGTTTTTTTTTTTTTCTACATTGCAATTATTATAATGTTTAAGTTTTTAAGATTTAGTTCAGGTTTATCAAACCCAAGCAGGTCTGGATTTAGCATGTTAAAGTCATCTCAAGGCATGCCTTTTACAACTAATTCCTATAATTATGTTATTGTGTATTAAAGATATGTGTGCATGCTTGGAATAGATATTGTGATTAGCAACGGCACAGTGTAAGGGCAGAGACATTAAATGATAATATTTATCCTGCAATAATAAATCATTAACAAGCATTAAACATGTATACAGATTTAGGTTAGCTCATGTTATTACTAGTGAAATAGCTGACTGTTGAGTCTTTAATGATTTTACATTAACATGTGATTAATGTTTGTTTATGTTTGTGTTTAATATCATTTTCACACATTCTGCATCCTGAAAGTATATAGTGTACAGTTATAGATGATTAATGATTTCTAATCAAACCTTTTTTTTCTAGTTTTTCTTGAGGTTCTTCTGAAGGTTGTCTCAGTGTTTTATTTGTTTTTGTTTTTTTCACCACAATCTTTTTTATCTTCAGAGCATGAGTTCTCAAAAGATTTCACACTCCTAGACACACACATTTCATTGTTGTTTTCCCAATATCCATTTATTTTATGTCACACACACACACACATGCATGCGCGCACACACACTAGATAAATTTATCAAGATGTAAACAACATTGCATTGAATAACTAGAGTTAACTTCCAGACAGTATGTAATTCTACGTTTACTTTAACATAAAATATAATTAAACAAACAAACAATTATGTTTCTTGTGACCTTCTAAACTGTTATAATGTGAGCTTACTTATCATATACTGCACATGTTATGTTGTGACCTAAAATGTTTTTAATCTCCTAACTTTATTCTTTTATATAAGCTGGGGTGAGGAGGAGTTTTAGTTTACACCTCATCTTCTTTGATTATAAAGTAAATGTAATAGCAATATCCACTCTTGAGCATGTCAAGTCTTCCACATGTCTGCACTCCAGCACATGATGATGTCATCAGACAGAGGCCAGGACATTCTATTACCACAACAACCATTAAATCAAATAATGCAGTATTTAACAAGTTTGACATAAAACTGATAAGCACTGTTACACTCTAAACTTAACTATACGCCCATGATAAATAATTTAAATGTGATATATATATTCATATGCTCTCTTTGGGATCAATAAAGTATCTATCTATCTATCTATCTATCTATCTATCTATCTATCTATCTAATTACAGGCTTAAATAGCTGAGTGGATAAAGGATGTGATCAGTCAGGGTTATGTGTGTGGGACTTCTACATCTGACTGTGGAGGATTCAGGTCTTAATGCTGTAGGACAGAGAACAGGACACAATGTTAATCACTGACAAAATATTTAATAAACTTAAATAAGTATAAAATAGAATAATATTTGAAGACCAAAGTGATCAGGTATCCTTAAAATGACGGGTGCTTATGTCTTCTTTTTAAATTATAAATTTAACATATTAAATGAACAATTTATAAACGTGCATCATACAGCCCTACAGCTTCTGAAGGTAAGATTAGAGCTAGGGTTCTGCAAGACATCTAGTGTGTGTGTGTGTGTGTGTGTGTGTGTGTGTGTGTGTGTGTGTAGATGTGTGTAGATGTGCATGGCCTGTAAGTAACTCACTCTAGTTTCTTCAGTGCACAGCGTGGATCCTTCAGTGCATCATTAAGCAGCTTCATTCCTGATTTTCCTGGAGTATTACCATTCAGCTCCAGCTCTCTCAGACGTGATGAGGAGTTTGACCTTAGAGCTGAAGCCAGAGCAGCACAACCTTCACCTGAGATACTGCAGTGAGACAACCTGCAGAGAGAAACACATTTTAGCTGAAACATGAGCTTTGAGCTCAGTTCTCATTTTCTCGTTTTTTTTTTTTTTTTTTTAATTATGATTACTACTTCACATTCGCTTAATAATCAGCTGACTGGTGTGTAAGTGATTAGGAAAAACGATTTATTATTATTTATATTAGAACAGTATTTCTGGTCCCATTTAATGTGAATGACACAATCATGCCGATGAGTGATGCAGTGTCGTCTAAGGGCCCTAAGACCATGGGCATCTATTAAAGGTCCTCGGACCTTTGTTGGATGTCCTTTACGCATAGAGATTTTTCCAGTTGCTCTTTTAACCATGTTATGCACTGTAGATGATGAGATTTGCAAAGCCTTTCCAATTTGACATTGAGGAATGTTGTTTTTTCCATCTTTAATCCGGAAAAGACTCTGTATGTTTAAAAGATCTATGTTTTATAGCTAATCACGTTACAGACCTAATGTAAAGAAACTTAATTAGTTGCTAGATGTTCTTCCAGCTGAATCTTTTTTTTTTAATCTTGCTTTTCAGCCCTTTGTTGCCCACGTGCAATTTTTTTTTTTTTTTTTTTAAAGTGTGGTTGAAAGTGTGGTCTACAATCTGGTAGGACTGAGACGTGTAACTTGGCTGGTTGAAGTGTACACTTTTGTGATCGTGTCAGAATGGGGTTGGGTGTTCACATGTGCCATGCCATTTGCTGCCATGGTATGCCCAATATACAGTTGTCAGGAGGTGTCATTGACACCCTCCACAAGGTAAATAAGCCACAGAAGCGGGGAAAGGGATGGCTATAGTAAAACATAGGAAACCATGGAAAGTCGACTGGAAGGGAAAAGCAACACAATCAACAGAGATGACTTCCCAAGATCCCAAGCAAAGCTAATTTAGGAACTTGGAAAAGCTTTACAAGGACTGGATTAAGGTTGGAGTCAGTGCCTCAAGAGCCACTAATGCACAGACATCTTTAGGAAATTGGCTGTTGCATCCCTAGTATCAAACTACTCCTGAACAGAGACAATGTCAGTAGCATTTTATCTGGGGTAAGAAGAAAAAAAACTGACTTGATGTTAAGGTTCCAAAGTCCCAGGGCTTTATGGACATGCTAGTTACTGTACTTTTTGTAGCAGGCCTTAACACAGGCCCGCAGTTAGAAAACTGGTAAACTGACCATGACACATACTGACAGTACTTGGTTAGCTTACCTGATCTGAAATGCATAGAGAATCTCTGGGCTACTGTCAAGAGGAAGATGGGCCACCCGACCCAACAATACAGATGGGCAACCATAAGAGTTTGAGCAATTCTGATCAATGGCAAATTGTGATGGCTAGACAATTTGGGCATTTTTTTAGTTTTACCTAATGGCCGTGGCCTCTTTCAGCAGAATAATGTGCCCTTGTTCACTCCACACATTGTTCAGGAACAGTTAAAGGAACCTGACAATAGGTTTAAGGTGTTGACTCTGCCTCCAAATTTTCCAGATCTTAGTCCAGCTGACGATTTGTGGAATGTGTTAAAAAAAGAAGTCTGAGCTATAAGGTCTCCACGTTACAACATACAAGATTTAAAGAATCTGCTCTTAATGGCTTGGTGCCTCCTAACCCTGTCCTACTCAATAGTAGGCATGTGAGCATAATGTTTTGGCTGATCAGTATATAATATGTATATATGTAGCTAAATTTTAAAAAGTTTTGAAATTTTTAAAAGGTGCAATGGGCCTAAATCATTCAACATTACTACATTACATACGCAATCTGCAATGTGTGCATGTGTGTGTGTACCTCAGTATCTCCAGTGTACAGTGTGGACTCTCCAGTCCAGCAGAGAGCAGCTTCACCCCTAAATCCTGCAGGTTATAATTCTTACTCAGGTCCAGCTCTCTCAGGTTGGACGATTTTGAGCTGAGAACTAAAGACAGAACTTTACAGCTTTCTGCTGTCAGGCTACACCAACGGAGACTGGAAGAGAAAGGATGAAATGCATATCTGATTAATAAATGTGGTATATTTTATCAAATGTCTCCATGAACACAAGGTTCTGATGAATAAAATGATAAAAGATGATAGTGTGTTTTTGTACACAGACAGATCATATAAAAAAAAAAAAAATTAAATCTGGCTGCAATTCTCAGTTGTGTAAAGATGATCTTACCTCAGACTCTGTGTGTGTGTGTGTGTGTGTGTGTGTGTGTGTGTGTGTGTGTGTGTGTGTGTGTGTGTGTGTGTGTGTGTGTGTGTGTACCTCAGTATCTCTAGTTTACATTGTGGATTTTCCAGTCCAGCAGAGAGCAGCTTCACTCCTGAATCCTGCAGGATATTGTGACTCAGGTCCAGTTCTCTCAGACTGGAGGAGTTTGAGCTGAGAACTGAGGACAGAACCTTACAGCACTCCACTGTCAGGTTACACCCACACAGTCTGGAAGAGAAGTAATGGCCTATTAAAACTGTGTAGGGGTAGCCATGTGTACCTCAAGCAGAGATCATTAAGGGCCTTAATCAAGGGCCCAACACGGGCCAACTGGTGCTTGAACCCCCAACCTTGTGCTGTGAAAAATTAATTTTCACTCACAGGGTCATAGGACCCCTGGAGCCTAATAGAATGGACATGAGGCACTAGTTAGAGTACACCCTGGACACCTCATAGCAAAGTGTAAGCATGCATTAATCAGCATGTCTTAGGAATGTAGGGGGAATCCAGAGTATCTGGAGAATACACCAGACATGGGGGACACATGCAAAAACCTAAAAAAAAAATAAATAAAAAAACGGAAATCACATTGTATGATTTTTTTAAACAATTTATTTGTGAATTACTGTGTCAAATAAGTATTTGATCACTTGCTTATCAGCCAGATTTCTGACCCTCAAAGACCAGGTCTTTTGCTTTTAAATAGTCCAGCTACACTCTGCCCATAATTCGAAATTAGTAGCACCTGTTTGAGGTGGTTAGCTGTCATAAAGATACCTGTGCACCCTAAAAACAGCCTAAAGTCGAAGTAGATACATTAATGATGCTAAGAATGGTAAAGAATCAGCCCAGAACTACACGGGAGGAGCTGGTCAATGCCGTGAAGAGAGCTGGGACCATCGTTTCCAAGGCTAAGATCAGTAATACACTAAGACGTCATGGTTTAAAATCATGCATCACACAGAAGGTTCCCCTGCTTAAGTCAGCCCATGTCCAGGCCCGTCTGAAGTTTGCCAGGGACCATCTGGATGATCCAGAGGAGTCATGGGAGAAAGTCCTGTGGTCAGATGAGACCAAAGTAGAACCTTTTAGTCTAAACTCCATTCGCCGTGTTTGGAGGAAGAAGAATGATGAGTATCATCCCAATAATACCATACCTACAGTGAAGCATGGGGCTGGAAGCATCATGCTCTGGGGGTGTTTATCTGCACAGGGGACAGGACGACTGCACTGTATTAAAGAGAGGATGAACGGGGCCATGTATTGTGACATATTGGGCAAAAACCTCCTTCCCTCAGTCAGAGCATTAAAGATGGGTCGTGGCTGGGTCTTCCAACATGACAATGACCCAAAGCACACAGCCAGGAAAACCAAGGAGTGGCTCCGTAAGAAGCATATGGACTATTTAAAAGCAAAATAACAGGTCTTTGAAATCTGGCTGATAAGCAAGTGATTAAATACTTATTTGACACATTAATTTACAAATAAATTGTTAAAAAAATCATACAATGTGATTTCCAGATTTTTCTTTTTAGATTCTGTTTCCCACAGTGGAAATGCACCTATGCTGAAAATTGTAGACCCTCCATGATTTCTATGTAAGAGAACTTGCAAAATCACAGGGTGATCAAATACTTATTGACCTCACTGTACTGTGTGTGTGTGTGTGTGTATATATATATATATAATATAATATAAAATACTCACTCTGCTTTTCTGGAAGCTCTGACCACTGGCAGCAGCCTCAGAAGGCATTCGTCAGATGGGTCATATTTCTTCAAATTAAACTCCTTTAGCTCCTGTTCTGAGTTTAGTATCACAAACACCAGAGCTGACCACTGAGCAGGAGAGAGTCTAATTTTACTGAGACGCTGGTCACCTCCCTTCTTCAGGTATTTTTGTACTTCCTGCACTAGCGAATGATCATTTAGTTCATTTAGACAGTGCAACAGATTGATGGATTTTTCTGGAGATGGATTCTCCCCAATCTTTTCCTTGATGTACCTGACTGTTTCCTGTTTACTGTGAGAGCTGTTTCCTATCTGTGGCAATATGCCTTGTAAAAGACTCTGACTGGACTCCAGTGAGAGACCCAGAAGGAAGCGGAGAAACAGGTCCAGATGTCCATTCTTACTCTGTAATGCTTTGTCCACTGCACTTCTGAAGAAATCAGACATTGACTTGCTGAAAAGTTCAGACAGATCAGAAGTTTGTTCTTCTGTTACATTTCTCTTGATAAAGCAGATAAATGCATATAAAGCAGCCAGAAACTCCTGAACACTCAGATGTACAAAGCTGAACACCTTCCCCAGGTGAAGCCCAAACTCCTCTCTGAAGATTTGTGTACACACTCCTGAGTACACTGAAGCTTCTCTGATGTCAATGCCACAATCTCTCAGGTCTTTCTCATAGAAGATCAGGTTCCCTTTCTCCAGCTGTTGGAAAGCCAGTTTTCCCAGTGCGAGGATAATCTCTCTGGTCTGCTGAGGATCAGGGTCACATTTCTGATTAAACATTTGGTCCTTGTGTTTGATCTGAAAAATAAGGAAGTGTGTAAACATTTGAGTCAGGGTCTTGGGGATCTCTCCACTTTCTTCTTCATCCAACATTCTCTCTAGAACAGTGGCTGAGATCCAGCAGAAGACTGGGATGTGGCACATGATGTAAAGGCTTCTTGAAGACTTCACATGTTTGATGATTTTATTGGCCAGGCTCTCATCACTGATCTTCTTCCTGAAGTACTCCTCTTTCTGAGGATCACTGAATCCTCGTACCTCTGTTACCTGGTTTACACACTTAGGAGGGATCTGATTGACTGCTCCTGGTCGAGAGGTGATCCAGAGGACAGCAGAAGAAAGCAGGTTCCCCTTGATGAGGTTTGTCAGCAGCACATCAACTGGGGCTGACTCAGTCATATCACAAACTCTCTCGTTGTTCTGGAAATTTAGAGGAAGCCGACACTCATCCAGACCATCAAAAATGAACATGACTTTATAGGAATCACAATCTAATAACATTAATTCTTTAATTTCTGGGAAAAAGTAATGCAGGACATTCATTAGACTGAAACTTTTATGCTTCATCATATTCAGCTCTCTAAAGGGAAGTGGAAATATGAAGGTGATATCTTGATTTGCTTTTCCTTCAGCCCAGTCCAGAATGAACTTCTGCACAGAGAGAGTTTTTCCAATTCCAGCTACTCCTTTAGTCAGCACACTTCTAATGGACTTGTCTTTAAAGAGCTCATTACATTCGATTGGTGTCTCCTGTGTTGCTGCTCTCCTAAATGTTGTCTCAATCTGTCTCACTTCATGTTCATTATTGACATCTCCACGCCAACCATCTGTGATGTAAAGCTCGGTGTAGATCTCATTCAGATGAGCTGAGCTTCCATGCTGTGAGTTTTCTTCATTAATTCTTTTAAACTTCTCTCTCAGGCTGGATTTCAGTTTTGGCTGATACACAGAAGTCACTGACACTAAAAAAACAAGGCAATAACATTCTTTAATGCAAAATCAATGTAAAACATACATTGCAATAAAAGTATATTATATAATACAATTTAATAATAAACTAATAGAAAAGTATAAATATAATTTCATCTTGCTAAATTTTATATAATTTGCTTGTGGGTATTGAGGCATGATTGGTTAGGGGACAAAAATCCTGGATCATATCAACCTCCTCTGCCTATCTCCCTTTTATAAGCGCCATGTCAGGAGGAAGGATGAAGTGCTCTGGGGATTCGTATAAACTCGTTGAAACTGTAACCAGAAAAAAAAAGGAGGAGGAACTGACACAGTTGCATCAGAAGCATAACCATCAGGAGTGGAGCAGACACTGGCACTCCAATGACAGTGGTGCTCTTGGCCAGGTATGTCTGCAAAAGTAGCTGAATGGAGTCAGGAATGTGAGCACTGGAATTGTCCAGCAAGTTTGGGGTCACTGCTTGTATTGCATCTGACCAAAGTTGCAATTTTGTGTCTCATTATTCAGCAGCTTTGTGGGATCCATGGGATGCAGAGATCTGGCAAAACACCACATCGTCCGGCTGGTAATGGCCAGAGTGAATGTTTTAATTGGACCTTACAATTTGTTGCATGTCTTACCAGTGGAAGATAGAGGCCCAGCCTCTTGTTTGCCCCAATTCATGTTCTGTTACAACACCACACCTCATCAGTCCACGGGTGAGTGTTTGTTTTGTTTAATGTCTTGCCAAGAACCTCGGCTGCAGGTCCTGTTCATGAACAGATTCTTTTGTGTGCATGCTGGTCACCCCTTCCGGCTGCTTTTCCCCCGTTTAGTCCACTGGTCCATGGTAAGCTCTAGTTGGTAATAATTTTTGTGTAGATTTTATTGATTCTATTGTTTTTTAGTATAGCATACAGTTAAATTTGTAGTTGCAACTACTATTTGGGACTGTAATATTTAAGTTAAATGTAGCTACGGAATCACTAATCATTGTTTTATGGTTGTTTTGTATGTAAAAAAAAACACTCTCATTACTCACTACTCATTGAACTTACCTGGGTGCCTTGGTTTAAATTTTAATTTGGGGTAATTGATGTCTTTGGGTGTAATTCAAGGTGGCGTAATCAGATATTTTTACAGTAAGTGAAGTGAAGTCTGAGGCCCTTCATCTCGCCACAATTGCACAAATTTCATGTCATGCAAACTTTGCTAAATTTGCTGCAGGCCCATAATGAGAAACCCCTGCCATAACAGGGGCATTCAAATGCAAATGCAAATTACTTATGAAGATTCTTTGAGGTTACAGTAATAAATATACTTCCAGCTTCCCATTGTTATTTATGTGTATGTGTATCAAGTTCTTTGCTAGGAGATTAAGAGCAGTGATTTCCTTTACCCCAAGCCAGATAAGAAAACACCTGGCTCACATCAATTGCCTGTGCCTATTTTCCTATGCAATGAACCTTGTTACAATGTTTCATTCAACAACGACCCAATCCCAACCAGGTTTTTGAAAGAAGTGATGCATACGATTGGAGAGCCACTTTTAAACATTATTAATTCCTCATTATATCTAGGTCACATCCCTAAACCTTTCAAGTTGGCAGTTATTAAGCCGCTTCTTAAAAAATCGAATTTGGACGCAAATGAAATAACAAATTATAGACCGATTTCAAACCTCCCCTATACCAAAAATATTAGAAAAAGTAGTATTAGCTTAAATATGCACATTCTTGCAGGAAAACAACATCCTTGAAGAATTTCAGTCAGGTTTCAGGCCCCATCATAGTACAGAAACTGCACTAGTTAAAATTACAAACAACTTGTTTTTAGCTTCAGACCAAGTCTGCATCTCAATACTAGTCTTGCTTGATCTTAGTGCTGCATTCAACACTATATATCATAATATTCTCATAGATCGCTTAAAAAATCACATAGGTATTCAGGGACAGGTATTATAATGGTTTAGATCATACCTGTCTGATCAATACCATTTTGTAGATCTAAATGGAGAACTGTCTGGTGTAATGCAAGTGAAATATGGGGTCCCACAAGAGTCAGTTTTAGGACCTATGCTGTTCTTAATATACCTGCTTCCCTTGGGTAACATCATTAGAAGACATAAAGAATCATTAGAAGATTATTTCTATTTCTATTTTTATTTTTAGTTCTATTTTTCCTAGTTTAATTTAAATTTTCTATTTAATTTTCTATCGTATTTCTTTTATTCATATTTATTTCTTACTTGTAAACTTTAATTCTCTTTTGAATTTGGGATTAGTTTCTATTGTTATGCTGATAATACCCAATTATATATCTCAACAAAACCAGATGAAATACCTAAGTTGTCTAGACAACTAGAACCGAGTGTGTCCAGGACATAAAAGATTGGATGACCAATAACTTTCTTTTACTAAATTCAGATAAGACAGAGATATTACTCATCGGCCCAAAAACCAGCACACAACAGCTTTCACAATTCAGCCTGCGTTTAGAAGGATGTACTGTTACTACCAGCTCAACAGTAAAAGACCTGGGCGTAATATTAGACAGTAACTTGTCCTTTGAAAATCATATTTCCAATATCACAAAAACAGCCTTTTTCCATCTTAGAAATATCGCCAAACTTAGGAGCATCTTATCCGTATCTGGTGCAGAAAAGCTAGTTCATGCATTCATGACCTCCAGACTGGACTATTGTAATGCATTACTAGGCTGGTTGTCCTGCATCCGCAATAAACAAGCTTTAGTTAGTCCAAAATGCAGCCGCCAGGGTTCTCACTAGATCCAGAAAATATGATCATATAACCCCAATATTATCATCCCTGCATCGGCTGCCTGTTCAGGTTTGAATTAATTACAAAATAGTATTACTTACATACAAGGCTTTAAATGGTTTAGCTCCCACATACCTAACCAGTCTTCTGATACGCTATAATCCACCACGTTCCTTAAGATCACAAAACTCTGGACTTCTTGTAATTCCCAGAATTTTAAAATCTACAAAAGGGGGTAGGGCTTTTTCATATTTAGCTCCAAAGCTTTGGAATAGCCTTCCAGACAGTGTTCGGGGCTCAGACACAGTTTCCCAGTTTAAAAGTAGACTCAAGACGCATCTCTTTAATCTGGCATACGCGTAACTCATCCCATAACTTCATACTTCAGTACATCTATCCTGAATGGCAACTACGCTAATTCTCTCCATCTGTTCTGTACGTTTTTACCCATCCCGAGGCATCTGGAGATTGTGCCAGCTTCAGTAGACAAAGGCCAACCCTGTGAGGATCCTGAGGCATCCAGAGAAGGACCAGCTCCAGCTGGATTCTGCTTTATGATGGTTGGAGCTACACATCCTGCTCCTGTGCTCCCAGTGATCCAGACCCCATCTGCCCTCTGCACCTACTGACTCCCTGTGCTGAACTGGACTTCATGTTAATTTAAAGAATTTCTGTTATATTGTACTTTCAGCTGCATAACACACATTGTGTTATATCATCTCTATCTGTTATTACCCAGATGAGGATGGGTTCCCTGTTGAGTCTGGTTCCTCTCTAGGTTTTTTCCTATTACCATCTCAGGGAGTTTTTCCTTGCCACTGTCGCCGTCACCCTTGGCTTGCTCATCAGAGACATTTCATTCATTCATCTCATTCATCTCATTATCATCTATTATTATCATTTTTTTCACACATACACAATTTATTATTATTATTATTTTTTTTTTTTTTTTTTTTATAAATTTCTTTTGTTCTTGTGAAGCTGCTTTGAGACAATGACCATTGTTAAAACGCTATATAAATAAAATTGAATTGAATTGAATTTAGTTTGGACCAAATTTAAATTGCTAAAATAAAGTCTTGACTCAGAGTCTTACTGTTCTGCAGTGTGTTAGCGAGATCTGTGTGGTCCATGTTCTTCAGGACGTGCAGTGTGATCTTCAGCGCTCCCTCTCTGACACTGTACAGATCTTCCTCATCCTCCGCCTCCCTCTCAGTGCATGATGGGCAATCTGGACTCAGTAGCTTCTTGAACCTCTCCAGTTCATTCGTAATCAGGGTGATGACTTTCTGTTCCAGCTCCTAGTTAGAAGCACACAGGAACAGGTCTAAATGTTATTAACATGCTTAAATTTTATATGAATAAATATAAAAGTAACTTTATGTATTGACAGTTACTGTAGATAAACTGCATCCACAAACCATAAATATGGAGTCCAGCTGATTTCTGCTGATGTCTGATTTCTTCTTTTGTGGTCTATGAACAAATAAAAAACGTCACTGCACACCCTGGTAGATACAGAGACCGAGATTTAACATCCTCTTAACATAGTACAGTTTTCAAAACTTCCTCACTAACACAAACATATTTTTTAATGAATGCATTAATTAATTAATACAATGGTCATATGGTCAGTAATGTTCTAAAAGTAGCAGCACTGAGGCTCCAGCTCAGGGACTGCAGACAAGACTCATAAATCTGTTATATCAGCTCTCATACGTCTGAGAGCTGCAGTACTGTACACTGTTTAAAGTTTTACTTTTAAGGTCATGAAGGGCATCATAAGGAGACGAATGAGTTTGAGGGGTGGAACACTGCTGGAACACACCTCTTTATACTGACCTGAGTTCAGTAGGACTCTCTATGTTCATGGAGACACAGTTGGGGTCAGGTGATTCTGATGTGTTTTCATCCATCATTCTACAACACAAGTATTGTTAGAAAGAGAAATGAAGGTAATGTGAATTAGTAAAACTGCATATTGATGTATGTCAAGTTTAAATGAGAAAAACGTCTGAAACAATCTTAGTCTAATGTCATTAAATTAACAATTAACAAAAACAATCTTAGTCATCAAATTAAATTGTACAGGCAAATAAAGGCATTTTAAGTTGGTTTAAGTCCACTAATCTGAACACAAGCTGTACTCATCGGGTCTAACAGCACTGGCCATAATACATGTAATGGATTTTCATGTTGTACTTTAATGTCAACTATCTCCTTTATAGTACCCTATATAGTAAAAGCTCAGAATTCTCCCATGAACTGAACAACAAAGCTGTGATTATTTACAGCACCGTTACTGATAAATTACAGCCAGGCTGAGACTCCTTATTCCAGCACTCCTGTTTTTGTCACATTGCTTAAATATTTAATGATGTAAACTACTTTATAAAAGAAGTATAAATTTTATTTACTACTTTTTTGCAAATGTCTTTTTTTTCTAGTAAAATCAAAAGAACTAAACCACCCGACTATACTGACCCCAGAGAAGTAGACTTGTCTGTGGAGTTATTTTTCGGTTCGACTGAAGAGTCTCTCTTCCTGGATATACGGCTGCACTCTGATGAGTCTGATCTCTTCCTCTCCAGTACTCTACAGCACAGATATTATTAGAGTCAGACATTTAGGGAATCATACAAACTAATACTATAAGACCGTCTGCACAGATGATTGAGTTTGAGATTTAACACACAGCATCTTGAACATGTTTTCTTTAAGATATTTCTCTAAAAATAAAACAAAGTGCTTCGCAAAATGTAATGCAGAGTGGAAAAAAATATTTTTTGACAAATTTAGTTTTAAAGTAATTGACAAATGTGTGTATATTCTATGAAAAGGCCACATTGGCAGTGGGGGTGTGGTCAAGCGTTGCCTGGAGACAGAGAGGGGGCGGGTTATACCAGCAGCTCTTATGGAAAAAAAAATATGGCAATATGTTGTAAAATATAATGCAATACATTAAATAATAATTTTTTTTTTATACAGTGTAACCTCGGATTGCAAGTAACGCAGTTTCCGCAAGATGAGCAAAGATTTGTAAAGCAAAAGCAATTCTTATTAGAGAGGTTAAAGATCAATTTTCTCTGAGCACCCGCCCCTTTAAACGTCTCTGCACGGCCCTGCACACACACACACACACACACACACACACACACAGCACCTGTGCGCACAAACGGAAACGATCTGTCGGGATTTATTTTTACTTTAAATGGTAAATGCAAGTTAATTTGTTTTATTTTTACTTTATATTTTGTATTAATTATTTTTATTTATTTATTTTTATAATATTTTAATTTTTATTAATTATTTTTTTTTATTATATATATCTTTTTTTTCTTAATATATGGAAAATGCCATTTCCTTATGTATTTTTTATATATTGTAATATATTTATACAATGTATTATTCAGTATATTGTGAATGTATTTAGATCAGATCACTAAATTATAAAATTTATTGACAGTTAATAAATAGAGAAATATATTTTCTTTGCGTGAGGGAGATTAGACCTAATAGTTTGCACCTGTATATTGTTAAAGAGTTTATTAACGTGTGTTAATTTGTGCTCCAGGTCAGCTGGTAATGACAGAACCCTCATCTACACACAACATGTAAAAGGTGACAAATGCTGTGTTAGTTGTGTTCACGTCACCTATCTGGCTTTACAGTAATCAGTTTGCCGGTAATGACAGGTAACTGACTCTGACAGTGATTATAATCTCTATAACTCTCTTGAGTGCAAGTCACAAACTCTCAGCTCCAACACTGTAAGTTTCGATGTCTATCTTGACTATCATGCAAATTATTTAGGCAAGGTGTGTTAGCTCTGTTAGCAGACTTCCCTCTTGTTGTTTCACTTTAGTAACATCAGTCCATCTGTGCGAGAGATATCCTAACAAATCTGTCCATAAAGAGAACAAACTTCCAAGAATTCCAAGAACTTTCTTTATCAAGAATGTAAGTAAAGTACTGTAGAGTGAAACCTGCCCTACTGTGAGGTATTAAAATGTTTGTTTGTTTTTTTAATAAAGGTAGAGAGCCTTAGTTAGTGTGCTTGCCTACTATCTATGGTGTAGAGTGCTATTAACAGCTGCTCAGGTTATGTGATAGATAGCAAGAATATAAAACACTGTACGTTCGATGAGTTAACTGTCGAGATAAATCAAAGATAAATTAATATTCAAGTAGTGAAATGTTGGCAATATATTCGATAACTTAGTTATATGATTTAATGTAATGTTACCCAGAATGCACTACTACATAGGCCTGCAAGCATTATTGAAAAAATGGTATATATAACATTTATATAAAACTGTGCATTTCAGAATCAGCAGTGTGACCTGAAGGCTTCCAACGAGGAATGTGGAAGGACCAGGTAGAAGTAGCTGCACCTCCCTGAAATTAGTCTCTGACATAGTTGTTTCACACTTTCATTTATATATATGATATACGATATATTGCAATTCTTGCAAGAACAGTATTGTCAAGTTCAACTGCAAAATGAAACCCAATTAACAAAAATCACCAATTAACAAAAATCACATCAGATTAGCGCAGTTATACAGAGCATGAGTAGCAGTTACATCTCATTAGAACTTCTGTTATTATGAACAGATGAGGGCCTGGAATTAAATCATACAAAAACCTTCTTTTTTATTGTATTTTATTTTATTTTATTTTTAGCTTATCTAATTTTAACAGCACACTTAAACTTTGCAGCCGTGAGCAGCTCAATAATGCAGACAATATATCAGTGTTTTAGTCCACTAATCAGACAAGCTGTACTTCAAGAAAACTTGTATATGGAATCAAAGCTAAAAAGCTCTGTAAATGTAGGCTACTGTGTATTTGTTACTTATTATTATGTATGTATCTCTCTTAGGATAAGAAAAACTTTAACACCACTTTACTGACCTCAGATCAGTGGAACTGGATGCAAAGTTGTTTTTGGGCTCCGTTGAAGAGTCTCTCTTTTTGGACACACGGCTACGGTCTGATGAGTCTGATCTCTTTCTTTCCATCTTTCTACGACACAGATATTATTAGATTTAGAAATTAAGTGAATTGTACACACTAAGATCGTCTACACAGATGATTGACTTTAGGTTAAAGTGTTTTTTTTTTAACAAAATGCATATAAATTAAATTAAATTAAATAAAAAAATCACATGTAAAAAAATGAAGTGTATGTGGGTGCATTTGCGTATCTGTGTGCTATAAAAAGACCACAGTGACAGTGGGGGTGTGGCCAAGTGTTGCCTGGAAATGGAGAGAGGGCGGGTTAAACCAGCAGATGAGGCCGATTAGCTTGCACTGTATATTGGTACTGAGTTTTTATAACGTGATAATTTGTGCTTCAGGACCTTACCCACAATCCATAACATGCAAAAAGTAAGATTTAATGATTTGTTAGTTGTGTTCACATTCTATATCTGGCTACATCAGGCTACATGTGATTATACTCTCTATAACTCTCTTTAGATTAAATCAGCTTCAGTTAAACACCTCGACCCAAAGTGTCTATCATGTGAAGTACGTGTGCTTCCCTCTGCAGGAATCACATGAGTCGTCCCTCCTGTCGTTTCACATGAAACATCTGTGTGTCCATAAGTGCAAGAGACATCATGACCAATGCGCTTATGAAGAGGAGACACATGCACCGTTTCTTTATTGAGAATCTACGTACAGTACTGTAGACTGTCATGCTATGAGGCTTTTAAATTAGCTTAAAATAGCTTCATTGCTACCTAAAATTAGCTCCTAGATATGAAGTACAGAGCTGGTAAGTGCCTGGGTTATGTGATAGATAGCCAGTTTATAAAACACTGTGTCTTTAATGAATCCACTGGCAATCTAAATTAATTGGACTTTAATAAGTATGTAGTGAAATGCTGGCAATATATTGCATAATCTAAAGTTATATGATGAAAACATGTTATGTATGAGGATGAGAAATATGGCATAGCCAGTTAGAAATAGCTGCACCTCCCTAAAAGTCTTCGATTTATCATTTGTTCAACACTTAGTTTAGCAAGTGTATGTGTAGCATAGCAACATGCGGTTAGTTCGTTCATTCATTCAGGAGGGAAGCAGATCCTGAATGGTTGGTAAAGGACATCACTGCGGCTGTGATTTGCAGTAGGGAGTATGGGATATGATAAAGGATACTCGAGCTCATACAGTACAACGCTTCTTACACAATCGGAAATGAATAAATGCCTCAACAGAAATTAACTGTTGTGTAATGAAAAGTCATAACTTTAGAATAAGTGATTGTCATTGTGATGGTTACAGCTTTTGGTGTGTGATGTAACTTCACACACTAGATAATGTCCAATCTGCAGGTACATAATATGTTGTTCTCTCTAGCATGATTTATATCCGTCTACTTATTGGGGTCATATTAAATTTACCAATGCAGACTTTAGGAAATAGAGCATTATAAGGTAACACAATATCACAAGCTTGAGTTCTACTGGAGATTGTGTAATTAAGTTAGCAGTTAATAATAATAACGAGTTTATAATGGACAGTTACAGGCCAGAATGCTGAATGTTAACAATTACACAGACAAATAGACGACAAATATTCAACACACGTCTCACCATTATTGGATTATTTTTACATTTATAGGTCAATGCAGATGAGTAGACATTTACCATTCTGTAGGTCCTGTAAATGTAAATGCTAAAAGATGTGCAAACCACTTAATAATACAAATAACGTAAATATATATATAAATAAAATGACATTAGATAGAATGATGTGTTGATGTTAAAATAAAATGTAAATATCAGAAGATGAAAGCTGGAATTCTAATCCATTATCTCCCTTTGATCTTTTGTTCTAAAACTTAAATGTCGTCAGTATAAAGAGGAAAGGAAAAGACATTGCAGATTCTTGCTGTTGCAAAACTTTTAGTGGTTTATATTAAAGTTGTAGGTTTTGATACTCACCGTGTTTCACTCAAGAAAAGTTTCACCTTCCGCTTGACACCAAATGAAGCTGCTGAGTTTTTCATTCACTTAAACCATCTGACTGGTAGGCTGGAGAAAGGCGTGCACCTGCATACACACACACACACACACACACACACACACACACACACACACACTCGCGCACACACACACAGACAAATGCACACACACACAAACAGCTAAACACACACACACACACAAGCATGCAAAAACACACAAACCCAGAAATAGATAAAGTGACTTTTTAAGCAAAGATCTTGCACTTGGCATGACTCTCCAGGTCACCTCACGGCTGCTCGGTTCTAAACTCTCCCCTTACACTTATGTTATAGCAATAGGGTTTCATTAACCAGCAGGTATTTCCCTTACTTCTTTTTTAGACTATTTTCCCCCACAGATTTGATTTGTCCGTGCTCTTTATAGAAGGGATGTGTAAAGGGTTAGACTGGTGCTGTGATAAAGAAAAGAAAGACAAATTACTTACATTTAAAAAAAAAAAGTTTTGGTACAAATCTATTGTATTTTTACTGATATCCATAAGAATTAAACATATATTAAATTTTTTTTTTAAAGTGTCTTTCTTCTGCATGTACCCTGATAGGTACTTTCATTATTTAAATGGTCTTGACGAATCAGTGAATATACACATATATTAAATAATGACATCATCTGCTGACTTCCTAAAGACTTTCTGCACATCGTAGCTCTGGGTTCAGATAATCTAATAATAAATCATTAAAAATATGTTTACCAAAAATAAATGTATCATCATCTTTAATGTGCCAATATTATATTATATTTATAGACTTTTGTACGGTCAGTGTTTTGTTAAGATATAGATGTTTATACTTTCCATTTTATCAGTAAAAAGAGAGAGAGAGAAAGAGAGAGAGAGAGAGAGAGAGAGAGAGATCATTGTAAAATTGTGATGCCTAAGGAAGCCATTGTCAGTGTTGTATATTACTCACACACTCTTTCTTTCTTTATTTTTCCTTATTATTTGAGTTAAGAGAAATGCACACAGTGTAATGAATGTATTCCTTGAAGCTCCGAGGACAGAGTGAGTCTGACTGATGATGCTGGTCATCAAAATGTTCTGCAGGGTTTTGGGTCATTTCTTTTCAGTCTCAGTCACAGTCACATGCAGACAGGAAGTGGGTCCGGTTCATATGCAGATGATTTATTTGAAATAAAGACACACAGATTATAAACAGTGTGCAGAAATCCTGTAAAACACACCTTATTCATAAGAAACAAACTGATTTGATTAGTAAAAACTCTCTCCAGGTCACATGACTAATACAAACAAATCCAGTCTAGTTTGAAAAACAGAAGCAGGACTCAGGACTTTAGGGAGTTCATTATCGTTATATTTACATCACTATTTACATCAATATTTACATGCAGGTGTTCGTCAGATCCTTTGGTCCTGAGCATCTTAGAAAAAGTAAAAGCAGCTGAAGAAATCTCCTGTGATGTAAAACCTGTAAGATGAGAGCATGCGGGCTGCAGTGGGGCAGTGTGCAACAAAAGGGTACAATTTCTTCAGTGGGATCCAATCAAGAAGTTCCGAAAAATAGGAAGTAATAAAAAACAAAAAGTGCAAAAAATTAAAGTAATGAATAATCAGGTGATTTAACATTCAACTGATAGAAACAGAGGGACGGTTGTTTAAAGGGTGAAGCTCGTAATCCAGGACACTGAAGCAGTGAAATGTCACTTCATGAATACATGCATATTTCCTTTAATGATGATTCTCGCTGATGTCTTACAGTATTACCACGAGGAATCTCCTCCTTATCTACCTACAGTATACACACCACTTCTGCCTTTAGAACTGCTGTAATTCTTTGTGATGCAACATCTATTTTGAAACATTCCTTAGAGGTTTCGGTCCATAGTGGCATTTACATTTATAACATTTGGCAGACGCCTTTATCCAGAGTGACGTATATTTCATTATACATCTGAGCAGATGAAAGTTAAGAACCTTGCTCAAGGTCCCAACAGTGGCAGCTTGGTGGTGCTGGGTTTAGAACCTGCAACCTTCAAGCATAACTTGAATAAACAAATAACACTACAGAGGAATATTTTCCTGCCTGTAAAGAGAGCAACATATTACATCACAGACCAGATTTTTTTAGATGGAAACAAAAACAGAAAGTGTGACAAAGTTAGAAGAAGAACCCATATTCTCCAACACACTCATTAAAACCTAACAGCTGGTTTACTTATAAACCTGCAAAAATCTGTATCTAACACTACTGAGGTTGTCATGCAAATAATTTTATTTTATTACTCTTTAGTGTTCTTTATACGTAGAAAGATCTTCAAAAGCGGTGGCATAGTGGCTAAGTGGTTAGCAATGTTGCTTTGCACCTCCATGTCCAGGGTTCAATTCCTGCCTTGGGTCTGTGTGCAGAGTTTAAAGTTCTTCCTGTGCTTGTTGGGTTGCCTTTGGGTACTCCGGTTTCCTACCATGGTCTAAAGACATGCAGATTAGGTTAATTGGTGTTCCCAAATTGCCCATAGGGTGTGAATTAGTGTGTGATTGTTCACTGTAGGTCCTACCAAGGTTGTGCGAAATTGGAATAAATACCATGGTCACCACTGGACTCCACGATCCCTAGTTGGACTACAGAGGCTCCTGGATGGATAAAAGGTTTTCAAAAGCATCTGTTCTGATGGCTTTTTTTTTTTGTATGTGCCCAAGACATTTGCACAGTACTGTAAGTAAAACAGCTCTTAGGTTTAACTGAGCATGCTGGAGAATATGAGTTCTTCTGGGAACCTTGCCACACTTGCGTTTTCTATTTTCATGCAAACCCCAGGAGCGTACATTAGGTTTTTGTTTTCATCTGAAAACTAGTCTGTCCCTAAATATCTATTAGACAGATAGGTCTTTAGTTGTTGCTTAAAGGCTGTCAGTCATTTAGCTGTCCGGACATCAAGAGGAAGTTCTTTACAATTGTTTTTAAGCAGTACCATATAAAATTAAATAAAATAAAAATGGACACAAACCTTTTTAGATTCATTTAGAGAAATACGATGTGATATATGAAAACATTATTTTAAAAAGATATATTGCAAAGAAATATGCATCACTTTCTTCCTGAATATATCTCTGGTTACCTTTTCACTATTTTTTCCAGGTTGTGTTTTCCATTTTGTCTCTCTTAATTAATTAGTATGTTGTAATCTGTAATGTGTGCTCTTGTTTGGATGGTTGTATTAGATTGCTCTGAAATGATAAAAAAAAAAAAAAAATTGACTCTGAAAAGTTTGAGGCCCTCTAGTGGCCGGGTGCTGTATTTTATTTTTATTTTAAGCCCTACCTATTTCCATATTAGTGATTGGGTCCCTGTGCAGATTTAAATGTTAAATTTACAATAATAAAATTTTACTTTTTGAAATTTTTCACTTGACTATGATCTCAAATATTTTTCATGCAAATGTATCAATGTTTAAAAACTTTCTTTCCCCCTCCCTCACTCCACTTTACTGCACTGAACTTTTTAAGGATCAGATTTAATGGTCTTAACACACACACACACACATGAAATTTGGTTCAGGTATTTAGTGACTTTCAAGAACTACACAGTAAATACACAAGATTTAAGCACTGTACAAATAAAATAAAAAGAAACATAAACAGTGTTTAAACAGATCAGTGGGTTATGTAAGTGTGTGTTTTTGTGATAGTGTAAATAACACTAACATACATCATATATGACAGGAAGTAGTGTATGACTATCCAAAAATACACAATATACAGCATGAGTGCAAACAACAAGGTGTCACAGTTATGGTCACTCTTCCATATAAATCATAAGAACCTGCTGTGTTTCAAACCTGTGGTTCCATTTTGGTAACAAAACATTATTGGGTTTCATTTAAGGTCCTTGTGTAATTTATTGAGCATCAATTAATCTAGTCTTTAATTAATCTTTAAACCACCATGTAAGATAAGTTAAGGGTGCCATTATATATGAGTAGGGTCTAGATTTCTTGCAGTTCATCCCTTTAGAGCTTCAAAGTTGAATGTAATTTATAGTGTAATGTCTCTCATATTGAAATGAAAAAAAATAAAAATGGGTGGGTGGGATGGATTAGTCCAAGTATTGAATTAGCAGTCATGTCTTGAGTCGTCACTTAAAGATTGTCAAAGACTCAGCTATTCGGACATCTAGAGGAAGTCTGTTTCACCACCTCGGTGCCAGAACAGAACAGAGTCTGGATGAACGTCTTCCTCGAACTCTGAGAGACGGTGGGACGAGGCGAGCCGTGCTAGAGGATTAGAGAGAACGTGGTGCGGTGCGAGGTGGGATTAGAGCAGAGAGGTACAGTAGGGTGGCTGGGCTGATTTTAACTTTGTAGGTGAGCATCTGGGTTTTGAATTTGATGCAGCAGCTACAGGACGTCAGTGCAGGGAGCGGAGGAGTGGGGTGGGGGGAAGTTGGGAAGGTTGAAGACGAGACGTGCCACTGCAGAGGACGAAGGGTGGACAGAGACAGACCTGTCAGGAGTGGGGTGTAGTAGTCCAGTCTTGAAATAACAAAGGACTGAACAAGCACCTGAGTCGCCTGTGAAGAAAGAAATGGGCGGAGTCTTCAAAATACAATCACTTTACTACCACTACTTCACATTAACACAGAACAGTTTTGTCCCCTTCTGAAACTACTAACAATACCTTTGTTTTTTTCTTTTGAAAGGAAACAATAGGTCTACTTTAGTAGAAAAATGTTATAAAGGTCAGGTGTTAAGGTGTTCTAGCCCTCTAAAATTAACACTTATGATAAAATCAGTGTATATTAAAATGATGTGAGCAGTTTGCCTGGAATTTTGATTGTGATAAGAAATAAGTACATTCTGTCAGAATGGTGACTGTACAGAGACACGTATATGATATGATATGAATTGTTCATAATTATCACAGACATCATCCAATAACATTACTAACAACATCTGGTATACCAAATATTAATCTCTTCTGTTCTAAAAATAAATAAATAAATAAATAATATCTGTTTTTTTTCTTTGTTTGATTGTGGTGTAGGTGCTGATGGTCCTGGGGAAACTTCTTCCCCTGATAATTATCTAACTATCTTTTTCTTATATTAAAAGTTTCATGTGTTTGTGGAGTTAAAATGTTTTTTTTAAAGATTTTACATTAATTGCTAAATTATTTCTTTCTTCGCTCACTTACACGCACACACACACACACACACACACACACTGCATTGTTGTGTGTTCTGTCGTTTTGGATAAAATAATTAAAGTATATACAAAATTGCGTGTAATGACAGTTTTACAAAAAATAAACACAGAAGAGAATTTTAAAGTCCTCCATATTTGAGCTCCTGGTTTTGTTCTGTCTTGTGATGAAGCTCTTGTATTGATGTTTTGGGATGCTGTTTTCTATCTTTAATGTGGTATTGCTAGCATTATGCTAACCATAGCTCCTGGCCATAGTCCCTTATTTAAATACATATATGAACAAAGGATCGCTTGCATTTAAATAACACACCTCTGACATTACCATGACAACAAATTAATGCTGTTGTTAGTGATGTAACCATTTTAGTTAAACAGATTAGCAAGTATGAAACAGACATTTCAAAATGTTTTTTGAAGACAAAAATGACTGACTGTTCATTCAGAAAAATCACTTCAGTAAATCACTGAAATAAATAAATGTTTAATGTCACGTTCTAACAAAGTGAACAGAGTCATGTTGAGCAGAAAAAATCCTGGGATGAACAAACTGAACACTAAACACACTATGGGCAAGTGATGATACATGAATAAGTATATAATTACAGACTGAAGTATCTTGTGGTTGAGTGGATGAAGGAGGTGATCAGTGATCAGAGTTACTGTTGCAGAACAGTATTGATTGAGTGATTATTCAGATTTGAATGTGAATGATGCTGGTCTCAATACTGGAAGAGACAGACAGGACAGAATGACAAAGTTAAAAAACAATCAACAGAGCACACACACACACACACACACACACACACAACAAAACAATGACATATCTTTTACTGTATAGGATCGGATAAGAATGTCAAATGTCTTCATTACAAATAAATCTAAATGTAAAATAATTTCATTAATAAAATCAATAAATCAATCAATAAAGGGCTAAATATTGCCTTTATGTAACTGGTGATATGATCAGGGCTGTGTGTGATTAACAATACTTAACTGATAGTGTTTCTTTTGCATTGTATCTATTAACTTGTACACCACAAGAGGGCGCACTTTCAGTTCAAATACAGTCTTATGAGTTGGATGATATAAAAAAGGGGTGGGAGGGGTTGATATTTTTTTTTATTATTAGAACCCTAACAATTAAAGCAATGAACTTGTTTCCCAAAAGAGAGCAGCATGCAACATGTCCAATGAGTCCAGTGAGCTTATATAATGTTTCACTCAAGAATGGGGCATAAATATAAGATAACTTGTGTGGTGAACTGTGGGGAGAGATTTGTACAGATCCCCCATCACACACGGCCCGTCACACCAGGTCTCACAATATAGACAGACAAAAGTGTGACTTGTTGCCATTAATAATGATGAATAATTGATTATTGATTGTTAATGTGATCATCTATCAGTTAAGAAAAATGTGCAAAACTTGCACCAGTAAACCAGTTACTCACAGTAATTCATCATAATGTTAATCTTAATTTTTTTCACAGAGTTGACGGTTCAGCTCTATCCTTCCAGGTTCTGATAATGCGCTTCAGGGTTCTCAACCAAGTTCCAATCATTTAAAATCTTGTATACTTTGCCTGTTTCACCCCAATAATTTGACCTTCTGAAATAGTGACTTTTTTTTATACTCACTATGTTTATTTTACCCTAAACACAAAAACAGAGGTGCTGAGTTTTCTTTTAACTTGCGCCACTTGTGGGAATGTCACACACACATAACCCTTTTGCACTTTCACAAATATAAAGTCTAATTTCACTCATCTCTTCTGCAAATTCATCAACCTGTATATTAGATCCTGTACCGACACATTTTCTTAAACAGTACCAGCAATAACAGAACCCCTGTTGAGAATAATTAATTCTTCACTCAGCATTGGTTATGTTCCAAAATCTTTTAAATTAGCAGTTATCAAACCAATAATTAAGAAACCTGACCTCGACCCCTGTCAGCTGTCCAGTTACAGGCCAATATCAAACCTCCCCATTATCTCTAAGATTCTGGAAAAGATAGTAGCGGAGCAGCTATGCTCATATCTACATAGAAATAGCTTACATGAACTGTATCAGTCAGGATTTAGGCCTCATCACAGCACAGAGACAGCACTCGTTAAAGTAGTAAATGACCTCCTATTGGCCTCTGATCAGGGTTGTGTAACTATGCTTGTATTACTTGACCTCAGTGCAGCTTTTGACACCATTGATCACGCTATTCTTCTTCACAGATTAGAAAATGTAGTAGGAATTAAGGGTACAGCCCTCTCCTGGCTCAGATCCTATCTGACCCATCGTTATCAGTATGTAGACTTAAATGGTGATTATTGTGTTCTCTAGTGGAGTTTGGTGTTCCACAGGGTTCAGTTTTGGGTCCACTGCTTTTTTCCCTTTACATGCTTCCTCTGGGCAACATAATCCGTAAGCATGGTATTAGTTTTTATTGTTATTCTGACGATAAACAGTTATATGTCTCAGCAAAACCAGATGAGAAAAAACAGCTTACTAAAGTAGAGCAATGTGTGCAGGACAAGAGATTGGATGCTAACTAACTTCCTTCTGCTTAATCCGAATAAGACAGAAGTTCTAGTCATAGGACTGCATACAGCTAAAAGTAAGATTTTAGATCACACTATAACTTTAGATGGCCTTTTTGTTCCATCAAATGCAACAGTAACCATGGTGTGATTTTGGATTCCAGCCTTTCAATTGAGGCTTGTTTAGATAATATCACCAGGATAGCATTCTTTTACCCCAGAAATATTGCCAAGATAAGATATATATTGTCGCTAAATGATGCAGAAAAACTAGTTCATGCTTTTATCACCTCTAGGTTGGACTATTGGAATGCGTTACTGTCTGGTTGTTCAACTAGGCGCATAAACAAGCTTCAGATTGACCAGAATGCAGCAGCGAGAGTCCTCACTAGAACCAGAAGATACGAGCACATCACGCCTATCTTATCTTCATTCATTGGCTCCCTGTGAAATTTCACATTGATTTTAAAATACTACTCTTGACATATAAAGCATTAAATGGTCTCGCACCGCAGTATCTGAGTGAACTGCTAGTGTCTTACGATCCGCCACGCCTACTTCGATCAAAGGATGCAGGCTGCTTATCAGTACCGCATATTAGGAAAAATACAGCAGGGGGCGGAGCTTTTTCTTTCAAAGGCCCAAAGTTATGGAATAGTCTTCCAAATAGTGTTCGGGACTCAGACACAGTCTCAGTGTTTAAGTCCAGGCTAAAAACCTATTTATTTAGCCAAGCATTTTTATAAATAGATTAGCCTTAGGTAAAGGAGCAGATCTGGGGGACTCATGGACGTAGAGTATTATGGTGAACTGGTATGTTTAGATGCTGTCTTCCTCACTCTCATTGATCACTCAGGTTTGCTGACGGTGAGGTGATTGGTTGCTTTACATCTCAGTTCCCCCTCATGTTTGTGTTTCCTTCTGGCTCCTCCCTTTTAGTAATGATGTCATAGTTAGTCCTGCCGGAGTCCCTGCTTGCACTCTACAGTTAATATACATTCACATTATACAGTGTGTGACTGTGACCATACCTAACTGTTATCTCTCCTTTTCTGCTCTCCCCTTTCCTTTTCTCTCCCCCTCTCTCTTTCCCTCTCTCTGTCGAGCTACACATGTCGTTCCTGAGCTGCCAGTGATCCAGACTCCCTCTGCCCTCCGGACCTGTCTGACCCATCCTGGTGCCCCGCTTCTGGTTGGAGATCTCTTCACATGGATGCCCTGTGTGGCTCTTTGGGATGCGTCTGGTTTCATTCTACCTAGAAGACAATTTTGGCCTCGACTGAAGTTGACAGCTGTTTTTCTGAGGACTTGACTTGGCTGCAGTTGCTTGATTGTTCAGGACTGGAATTTTCTTACAAGTCTACCTGAGCCTCTAATTAGCATCAACTGTTATGCTGAACTGCCTGCCACATACTGTAACATACAGTATGAATGCAGATCAATTCCTGCTCTTTGTTATCACCCAGATGAGGATGGGTTCCCTGTTGAGTCTGGTTCCTCTGAAGGTTTCTTCCTATTACCATCTCAGGGAGTTTTTCCTTGCCACTGTCGCCCTCGGCTTGTTCATCAGGGACTATCTGACCATTTATGCACACTCACATTCCATACAAACTTAAATAATTCTTTTGATTGTGTAAAGCTGCTTTGCGACAATGACAATTTTTAAAAGCGCTATACAAATAAAATTTAATTAAAAATTTAATTAAATGAGAGCTGAAATTACTTGATGTCTTTACTTCATAAAGTCTTCACTTTTGTGAAAAAATATTATTATTATTAGTAGTAGTAATAGTAGTAGTAGTTTTATGAGTTACTGTACATTTAACCTGAGAGACGCTCACACACCTGAGGAAGCGGAGGCCGTCTACCTAGTGAGCATACGGAGTGAGTGAGGAGCGACAAAAGATTTAGGCACAGGCTCTTCACTGCCACATGCCCTGAAAGCCTAATAAATAGATTTTTTATTATTACTGTTTGTATAATTTGGTCTTATAATAATCTTATAATGTACAAGCAAGTGTATGTTACACATATGAACAGTCTCATGGGTTAGAATCCCAAATGCATTTTAAATAAATATCAGATCTCTGGGGTTTTGTGTTGTTGTTGTTTTTTCCTATGTTTATTTGTTTTCAGTCAGTGTTATGTAATTTCCCTTTTAAATTAATTTTTATATTTAAAAACTACTACAATTATGTTTCTGGTAATCTGTTAGAACAGAGAATTCATTGTAGGCTTTTAGCTTCAAATAGTTCATATTATTTGGCATCTTAAAGTTTGTAAAGCTGCAGATCTGCAGGCAGCCACACCCTCGGCCTCTAGGTGGCGCTGTGGTAGAGGGGTCAGAGGAGAACGCTTCACCTGAGTGTGTGCGACTGGGCGTGTCCACTGGGCGTGTGGACATTAGAACAACATCAGGTTGAGACAATTACACAGCGCTCTAGAGTAGGAACAGGAAATAAGAGAAAAGAGAACATTTCTCTTATAGCACCATGTATGTAGAAAAGAAAAAAGAAGAAAAAATGAAAAGTACAGAAATATATGTTAATATATGTTTGCGTTTGGTGAGAACATCCTGAGTTTAGCTGCTGAGCTTTCCTTGGGGGGGTCAGTGGTGGTGTGCTGGTCTGTGGCTGCTGAACCTCTTCTGGGCAGACATTAGGGGCGGGGTCACTGTCCTATAAACTTTCTTTCGGCTGTTTCCGTCAAGCGGTCACCACAGCAGATGTCTCTCCCTCTTTACTCTTCTTTAAATTTACTGTTCCTTGTTGATTTAAAATTATTTAAATCTGCGGGCGGAAGGAGAGGACGTGTCGCATTTTGGAGCTCTTGAGTGGGGTACACACACCACACTTATGTCCTGTCAGGATAATTATAACTTCACATAAACAATTTGTCTTAATTTAATTGTTTTTTACATAATTTTTTTTGTAAACAATTTTACAAAATTGTTTTTTAGGTCTAATAACTTATTTTAACAAATTGACACACAGTGATATAGCCACAGACTAAATTAATGATGTTAAACTTGGATGTGTTTAAAACACTGTTTCTACATATCACATCATTATTTCTTATTTAAATTTAAGATGTTTTCTCTGTTAGCTTCATCCACAGGACCTAACTTACTTAAATACTTAATGAAAATATTTTATAAACATAGAACACATCAAATGTATATATTTTAAATGATATCTGTGGGTGTATTCTGTCAGAAGTATAAATACTGTACACTCTGCATGAAAATAAATTTTATGGAATATTGTGCTTTCGATGATGTTTAAACATCCACACCTTTAAACTCCACTAAAGGTTCCATCTGACCACATTAACAAAGTAAAATCCTCCTGAAGGAAAGTTCTGACCAAAGGTGTCTTTGAAGGAGTAAAGGCGAACACTGTAGCAGCCGTGCATGTGGTGGTGTTGCTTTGTTTGTTTTCTTTTATCTGGCTGTTGCAGATGATTGTTCACTGACCCCACCTGCTTGATGATCTTGTATTGTCATTTCCATCCAGGACAGGACTTTGCAGTTTCCACTGGAAGAAGAAGGAGTACCATGTCACCAGACATAAACTCACAGGGCTGGACTTGCCTGTTGTAGTCTCGTGTCTCCTGCATGTTTTGACTGACAAAGGGTGCACCAACCTAAAAAACCCCAGACTGGCTCTCTCTGCAACTAGAAGCACCAGTAAGTCAAAAACCCACCCGAATATAACTGTGATAATTATTATCTGTAAGATCTAGTTTGTAGAAAACCAAGATGCTTCCACATGCATTTATGGTTCTTGGTGGGAAAAACAAACAGGCAGATGAGGGTCCTGTATTTGTGGGCATGGGGCCGGGCAATTATTGTCTGTGCAAGATTCTGTAAAGTAAGTTTTAAAAATCACATGGCAGTGAAGCAAAATATAAAGGAGTTTTCCCTCTGGAAGTGAAGACAAAAAGTAAAAAGAAAAAAGGAGAAGAGAAAAGTGGAGCAAATAATGAGGATTAAATAATAAATAACTGAATCCTGAAAGTCCATCCATAACTCTGGGGGAGAGACACTTGAGGAAATAAATTCCACTAGAAATCATATTGTTCATTTTATTATTTTTTTTTACATTTAACATTACTGAAGTTATCTACTGTAGCAGAGCAGACGTGTGTATCCAGTTCTGCTGCCCGTGACCGAGTCTAATACAGCGCTAAGTCGAGTCACTGCCATCAGTCGACTTGTTAGTTTAGCTTCGTTCTGGTTTATATTGGTCTTCATATTTATAGTTTTGAAATTTCAAGGTTTTTAAAATATTTATATTTTGAAAATAATACTGTGCACTTCGGAACTTAACAAAATCTTTTTTTTTTTGTCTTCTTTTCATCGCTGATAATCAGAACCTTGTTTCGGCATTGGTGGTTGAGGCATACACTGGGGATGAACTCGCTCTTACTCACTTACTAATTTACATTTTACTGCTTCTCCAAGATTTGGGGCTGTTTACAAACAAACAAACACGTCAACATCCTCTTTACTGCCTAAAATGTAATCATTTATAAATATTATGATTATAAATATAATTTTATATATATTACTTATCCTAATAGTTTAAGTAGTTTGTAAAAATTATCGTTATCTTATATTTATTCTTGTTAAAGTAAAATAAATACATTAAATGGTATAAAATTATTAAATTTAATAAAAATGTAATTTAAACCTCAGAGCTGATTGATTGTGCTGGTGGTCTCATAGTTTTATCTTAATTTTATTACAGTTACACATAATCATCACAATTTTTTTCTCCAGTCCGACTACAGTAATTATTTTGTTGTTGTTTATTCATATGTTTTGCTTTGTGCTGTCAGGACGGCCAATAAGTTTGTGTTTGTGTAAAAGTAACATATATAGCTGCTCAGTCTTTAAAGTAATTAAATGAATAATGTTTTGTATGCAGAAAAGCTGATATGATAATGTTGTAATGATAATGTGTAATGAATGGAATGTAATAATGTATAGTGAGACTCAACAAAAAACGCCTTGATTCTGCAGGTTTGAAGAAGATGTATGGCTAATGTAAACGTGTGGGATGTGATGCATCTGAAATATCTTCTGTGCAGCCACTGGTCTCTTTTCTAAGCTTCTACAATTTACATGGGTTTTTCCTGTAGACTGTATAAAACAAAATCTGGACCCTCTGTGACATCACCCACAGGTTTTCCGAAGAGCAGATTTGTAGCTCACTTGGGGAGCACTGGTTGAAAAAACTGAACATTTTGACATGGGACTCTGTGGCGAGTGACTGACCTTTGGACCCAGCTTCTAGTGGACATTCGAGGACCTGCACATGTTGGTAATGTTGGAACATGATGTTACATGTTGGTTTTATTTTTCATATTTTATTACTGAAACCTCACACATCTCTAACACTACTGATTATTTTCAATCACAGAGTTTTCACACCAAATACTCTCTGTGTTTATTTTATTACTCTTTAGTGATGTTTATAGAAGTTTCTTTTACATAATAATGTTTTCAAAAGTAACTTTTCTTATGCCACTTTTTTTGTACAGTATGTTCCCAAGACATTTGTACATAACTGTAAGTAAAACAGCTGGAGGTTTTACTGAGCTGCTGGAGAATGAGTTCTTTTGGTAACTTCTGGTCGCAATATATAATATTAATAGTATAAATATGTCAGTAGTATAAAGTCATGTTTTAGACAATTCTCATAAAATAAAAACAGTTGGGTAATTTATATATCCACAAATTTATGTAAACTTTATCTGCACCCAAATGATGTCAAAAAAAATGTCACCCAAACACCACTTTACTGTGGTGGAATTATCTACAATGAATGAAGTGTTTTAGACTCACTGGTCTCACATACTGTGTCTCTCTATACAGTAAATTACTGGGACCTTAAGTGCCAAGGGTGGTGATACAACTACAGTGGAACCTTGGATTACAAGTACCGCGGTTTGCGAGTGTTCTGCAAGACGAGCAAAGATTTTAATAAATTTTGACTTTGAAAACGAACAGGTCTTGATTTACAAGCACCGAGTATCATGTATAAATGCGCTTCTTGTTTTGATGCCAAGCGTCACATGATCACAACTGAACCAACGTTTTTTCTGTCTTGCGCTATGGAATTGTGGGTAATCGTCTCCCCTGCTGGGTCTTACTGGTATAATCAACTATACTATAACACTATTATAACACTGTGACCATGTGTGTGTGTGTGTGTGTAAAACATATTTTATTTTGTGTTTGTAAGCGTGTTTGTACATCGCGCGTGTGTGCTTACTAACGGAATCACTGTGATACACACACACACACACACAAACACACACACACACACACACACACACACACACACACACACACACACACACACACTATCGCCTTTTCAACCCCCTCCCACCCCCTCCTACTACAGGCTTCGCACACACATAGACACACACTCTCTCTGCCTTATATAGAAATTCCGCTCTTTTGCGATTCTTTTCAAAGGTAAAGTACTGGTTCTTTTGTTGTTTTTTTCTTAACAGCAGTGATTCCATTAGTATGTGCTCACGCGAGTGTGACTAGCGATGTCCCTTGCTAATTTTTCCAAAAAAACAGTCTCTCCGTTTATTGTGTGCACACACACACACACACACACACTCTCTCGCCTTTACAGCCTCCCTTCCACCCCCTCCTCCTCTCGGCTCCACACACATACAGACGGACACTCTCTTATGTATTTATTTTTTTGCAACTAGTTTTATAAAATGGTACATTATTTTCTTTAGCCGTCTGTTTATAAATGCTGTAGTGTTTGTTTTTTGACTGTTTTTATACAGAAATACAAGTAAATATATTTTCAAATTCAAATGTAATTTGTTCCATACACCACCTTACACTGTATGATATGCAATGAATATAAATGTCCGTGACCTAAAAAAAAAAAAGGTGGGATAGAATAGAATGGTAGAAAGATTTTACTGCAATGGGAAAAAAAGAGAAAATTAAAAACAATTTTAAAATATGTATATAAAAAGAAGAAACACTACACCTAAGCATTAGTCAACCATTTTCGACACAATGTACTGTAAATTTTCTTTTCACATTAAGCTTGTGTGGACATGTGTAGTTACTGACGTTCATGCAGATACGCTTTACATTTCACTCTAATGGTGGCATATTTTATTGTAGGCTGCAAATGTCATAAATTTTGATAAAAACACTATTGCTCTAAGAACGCAATGACTGACTTCTATACAGTAGCTGCTCCATGGTTAAAAAGAATAAAAGAAAGTAAAATTGTGAGGTCTCAGGCCCTCTAGTGGCCAGATTTATTATTATTTTTTAAATCTGTCTCCATGTTAGTGATTGGGGCCCTGGGCAGATTTAAATTCTAAATTTACTATAACAACATTTTGATGTCAAAAACGTTTCTCGCAATATTTTAATGCTCACTCCCCCCCGTCCACACACACACACACACACAAACACTCCACTGTACTGCACTAAACTTTATTCAGAATCAGATTTATTGGTTTTAACACATGGAATTTGGTGACTCTTAGAAACTACACAGAAAATACACAACACTCAAGCAGTGTACAAATTAAATAAAGAGAACAATAAACAGAGTATAAACAGAGCAGCAAAGAGTATAAAGTGAGAGTGTGCGTGGCAGTGCAATTTAAATTATAGGAAGAAATAGGAAGTTGTGTATGACTGTTCATGCAACACACAATATATCATTAAATATGTATGAGTAGTGCAAGCGAAATGTTACATATGCATTACATATAATAAACAGCAGAGAATGTTCTGTTTTTTAAATTATTTAAAGATCTTTTATATGACTATTTGATATTTAATAATCAACACATGATGCAGTTCTATATGTTTATTATATAGTGAGAAAAAAAAGATAACTGTGACCTTCTGACTTGTGTTACATTATGAGTTTATTTATATACATGGCATGCTGTGACCTTAAGAACCAAGAAGAACATTTTTAATCTTTACATTTTAAAAATTCCATTGGAAGAAATACAGAGTTCTATAGAAGAAAGTTCTTATAAATAAAGTTTAAATAAATAAAATAAAGTTCATGTGTTTCATAAGGTGATGAGTGAGTTTGATCAGGTGGAACACTGCTGTAAAACACCTCGCTGTACTGACCTCAGTTCAGTAAAAATGTCTCTGTCTTTAAAATTAGTTTTATGAACCATTGACCGCTCACTCTTCATGGACACACAGCTGGGTTCTGGCGATTCTGATCTCTTTCCCTTCGTCATTCTACAACAGATATATTATTAAAATAACAGAAATAAAGGGAATGTACCTCAATATAATATTAATTGTATATCAATATATAAACTTTTAGTCTCTAGTCCTCGTCAAAAAAAAATCTAATTATATAGACAAATGCAAGGCAAGGTCTAGGATTTCAGTATATCAGTATGTATGTCTAAAAATGCTTAGAAACAAGTACAGTCTTTGGTGTTGGTTTTTCTATTATGTTTTTTTACATAATAGCAAAGTATTTTAAAAATACTTTCCAACACAGAGTTCAGTGTTTCAGAGTAAATGTGGAGGTCAGAAAAGAAAGCAGTATATTGTGGCGTGGGCGGGGCGGCGGCTGACGACCAGCATGCCTTGCGGGGATGTCGGTGTGTTCACCATGATGGGGAAAGGTGTTTTGGTTAGTGGCTACGGCCCTGTTCGTGTGTGTGGGGGTGTGACGTGTGAAATGTGCTCCAGTTCAGGCTGACGCTGAATTGGATGTAGGCTCCTGAGTGAAGGTGCTGTTCATGCTATACTGCTGTGTGTCTAATAAAGTACTCCCAGCCATTGCATTGGGCAGCAAATAAGCTCACTCGTCTCTCTACCATCCTTTCCGGCGTAAAAACGCTACATTGGTGTCAGAAGTGGGATGGAGACTAACGGGTTCGAGCGCACAACGGAGGACCTTCTGAAAATCCAAGCGGGCCGCCGAGTAGCGGAGCAACTACTCGCGCAGAAGAAGCGCTTTCTTGACGGAGCTAGCGCGAGCACACCACGTCAACCAACGCGGAGCGGCAAGAAGAAAATCCCGGCCCTGGATCTCGGGGTGGAGGCTGGCGCTGCGCAAGCGCCGGAGCAAGATACAGCTCCGTGCGCCGTTAGCCGGCAAAGGGACCTGCCGCTGCGCAAGACCGAGCGCGCTGAGCCCATATCGGCGGTACATCACGGCGGAAGAGCCGAGCGACCGCCCGCAGCTCAGTGGCGCTCGGTTCGTGAACCTAGCCGGGGACAGGGAGGACGCTTGGAAAGCCGCGCTGGGCTTTACGTCGGCTGTGTGCTGGACGGCGTCTTACCGCGGGCGCTCGTGGAGCGCCGTCGCGACGGGGAGCCCTCCAGGCTCTCAGCCTCAGGTGAACGGCCGTCTGAGCCGGCGTGCAGCCGAGTTGCTGCGTCACCCGCAGTGGCTTCGCCGGTGTCACAGCTGGACCGTGATCTGCCTATCGCCAAGCAGACGGGCCCCACCCGGCGCTCGCGGGCACCGCTGCGGGACTTTCGGGTGGGGGCACCTATGGAGCGTATGGGCGTGGACACCCCCAGCCGGGGGCGAGATTTTGTTGCTGGAGAGCAGGTATGGGTGTGTTACCCCGGCATGGTAATTGCTCGGCGCTCCGATGTTTCTACCGGGTGCGGTTGGCGGGGCGGGCACGAGTTGTGCTTCACCGGGACCGTCTTGCGCCTTACCAGCCGCACGCCGAGGAAACGTCAAACTCTGTGGAGGCCGGGCCGCCTCAGGACTACGTTCACGTTCATCCCTCACCTGCCCAAGGAGGCCCAAGGAGGCCGACCGCCTCCACGCCTACGAAACAAAGTTCGTCATGGTGACCAGGGACGGTCACAGCTCGGGTGGGGGCAGTGTGGCATGGGCGGGGCGGCGGCTGACGACCAGCATGCCTTGCGGGGATGTCGGTGTGCTCACCATGATGGGGAAGGGTGTTTGGGTTAGTGGCTTCGGCCCTGTTTGTGTGTGTGGGGGTGTGACGTGTGAAATGTGCTCCAGTTCAGGCTGACACTAAATTGGATGTAGGCTCCTGAGTGAAGGTGCTGCTCATGCCAATATATTGTAGCACCCACCAATGTGTAGGAATAACAGCCCAAAAAGCTAATAATAAATTTGCAACATTTAATGTAATAATCCAATGAATATAATTTCTTACAAATGGTATTACTATTTATATACTGTTAAACTTGCAGAGATTTGCTAAATTTAATCGATTTAAACATCCAGATCACGTTTGTGGGCTGTTAAAACATTGGGGGTGTAACAAACCACTTACTGTAAATAAAAAGAGTGAAGAGTGCTGGATTTTGCATGCAAAATAAATAAATAAATTAAGCAAGTGCAACAGTCAAAGCTCTCAGAAGAACTCTGGCTGAATCTGCGAGATGCTCTGATTTAATTTCAATGTTTTTTAAGTTATCTTTACATTACAGCATTTCTTAGCATGTACCTAAGACTTTTACACATGACTGTCATATACTGACCTCAGATCTGTAGAACTGTCTCTGTCTCTGTCTCTGAAGGTAATTATGACTTCCATTGAGCGACTCTTCAAGGACACACAGCTCGGTTCTGGTAAGTCTGATCTGTTTTTCATTCTACACAGATATTATTTATGGGAATTGTACTTTTACATATTAATATAATATGAACTATACTGTATATATATTGTTGTTTATCAACATCAAATTAAAACAAAACCTTTTAGTCTTAATCCCTTCTTATCAGAAGGATTGTAAAATTACATCGATTTATTTAATAAAAAAAGTATATTTTTATTAGTTACAGCTGAAATTCTGTAATTTACCCATAAAGATGCTACACATGGAAAAACTGTTGAATTTCTGTCAAACTGCACCTCCGTCCTCACCTCTATTTCTGACATTATGATTACCAGTGATCACTTTTGCTTTAATGATATTGATTTATTATTTAATGTCGACTGTTTCATGCAATCAAACGTAAAAAAAAAATAGTCTTATCCTGTCAGTTTTTTAAGTACAAACTTTGGTGTAGTTTTTTTATACAGTAACCAGGAAAAAGGTCACCTGCATTTAACTGATCATATAATCTTCCATTAGATAATTTCCTGCAGTGATTAATACGGTTTAACTGCAACAAGTTATTTAACCCTAACTGATGCAGTGAGAAGCTTCTTATTTCTTTAACAACCATGTCAGAGGACAAACCCTGTAGTCGTGGAAAAGATAAAGGGGCAGATTATATATAATAATATAATATTAATAATATTGTCCTGAAACTACTCACGTTGCTCAGTAGTGAAGATGATCAGTACAACTAATTACCTAATTCACTACAAGATCGCACAAATTGTACTTTGCTTATTTTTAAACAAAGGGTTGTCACAGCAAATACTGGGTTTGTTTAATTTATTACAGCTTACAGTATATTATAGTGTTTTTGTACGTAGAAATACTTAATTTAAGAATTTATGAAGTTATCTTTACATTACCATATGTACGTAAGACTTAAAGGGTTCTAGTTACATCACCGTACTGACCTTGGATCAGTAGAACTGTCTTTGAACGATTCTATACGTTCCATTGACCGGCTCCTCTCCATGGACACACAGCTGGATTCTGATCTCTTTACCCCCATCATTCTACAACATACATATTATTAGAGGCAGAAATTAAAGGCATTATATTTAATATATATTATATTTAAAATGATCATCATCCCAGCTGATGATTGGATGCAGTGACATGTGGCTTCATACTAGTGATCATTGCTTTAAGAGGAAGTTACATTGCTGAAAACCCCTGACTTGTGTGACCTACAGACACACACACACACACACACACACTCACACACCTTCGCAGAGGATGGGCAATTTAGAAACACCAACTAGCCTTTGGACTGTGTGGGGAACCGGAATACCGGTTAGATTTGGGTTCATGTGAATTAATTGATGTCATGAGGCTACAGTCCAAACTCACACAGCCTTTTGTAAACACATGGAGGAAAGAGGGTCGGAAGCATGTGGGATCATGTGGGAATTGTCTTGAAATAAACCTTAGATTCTGATCTATCATCTAATATTCATCTTTAGATCTCATACCCAAATGTCTTCATGCGTAAAGCAAAAACAAAAAGAGTGACACATTCCACAGATACTGTTCTTCTGTCGCTCACTGAGAAGCTCAATGTTGTTAGATCAGCTCTGTCCACCATTCGTCCTCTGCAGCTGATCCAGAATACAACCTTCTCAAGTTCTCCCACACCACCCCACTTCTCCACTTCCTGCACTGTCTTCCTGTAGCTGCTGCATCAAATACAAAACACTGATGCTTGTCTTCAAAGCTAAACACTTCACAGCACCCACTTATCTGTCTCTAATCACTCCCTGAACCACATCACGTTCCCTCTGATCCTGCTGTACTGGACTTCATTTCCCAGAGTGCACTTCACCATAGTCTTGGGTTATTATCATACCTAAAGCTAGTTTTGTTTAGGTACTGTAGTCTTTATATAAATAATCTTATTCTGAGTTCAGTCTTTGTCCTGCATCAGTTGTTGTTTTTTTGTGGACGTTGGTGTCGTTGTTATTTTTCTGTTCCTGTTGATATCTTGTCTGCGATTCTTTTTTTTTTTGTGCAGTTTTTAAGTTCAGCCTTTATTTGTCACACGTACATTACTGCACAGTGAAATTATTTATTTATTCTTCACATATCCCAGCTTCTTGTTTTGTAGGCAGGGGTCAGAGTGCATGGTCAGCCCTTTTACGGCGCCCCTGGAGCAGACAGGTTTAAGGGCCTCGCTCAAGGGCCCAACAGCGGCAACCTGGCGGAGCCGATCCATAACTCAGAGCCTTAACACACTTTTACAGTATCTTATTTCATGAAATATACACATCACAGAGACAGAGTCTACTGATCTTATCATACAGACATGACATGTATAACATTAAATATAACAGTGTATAATCCATAATAAAATTCATGCAGAAGGTTTTAAACAGCATCATCCAGCAGAAGTCGCTCTTCTGTTTTGTTTAGCTCATATTGAAAAGTGTGTTACTATAGTAAAAGTGGATGGTTTTTTTTTTTCGTCTCTGGCAACTCACAGGGTTATGACTAAGAAACCTTGTACCTTGGAAGAGTTCATGGATTAAGTTATGGATTACCTGACATTTTCATTTGGGAAAAGTTAAAAAGGCTCTGATGTAAAGTAGAGATTTTTTTACTAATATGTTTCATTGTTATTTTTTTTAACATTCAGAGCACAGACCTTGCAGATCACTGACACTATTATTTTGTATTCCTTCAGTTTTCTTGTTCATGAATCCTGTAGTTAATTATTTTGTATGCCGTAAAGTTTTATAATATAGTAAGACACTGTTATTTAATAAGAATGATAATAAATAATAAAGATTAAATGATAAAGAATTTTTATGTTATTTTTCATTAAGATGTTCATGTTTCACCCGACCATTTGTTTTGCTATTAAAACTACTAACTACTGTGTGGAGAGTCAAGTGGAGTACGATGATAATATGGCTGGTTATATCGGTGTATTTTAATAATGCGCTGTGTCTGTTGTATAAAGATGAACACTGGTATGAACTGATTGTAGTGTTGCTTTTAAAGTGGCTTTTACATGGCCAGTAATTATTTCTTTGTTTTCTATGTGATCTTAATTACCGCTTTATAAAAATAGGAATACAATAGAACTCTCTGTGTTGACGACCAAACCAATAACTGATGGCTTGCTTGTAGTTAGCTTTGGTATTATTCCATGTTGATTTTTTATTTTTTTTTACTTGGCCTAGCTAATATTGCGCAATGTTGTCACTCATTTGGAGTGTTACACACTAAAAATCTGGAGTGCCTGAATTTAACAAATATTGAGGGCAGTTTTGTGTGAATGAGAGTCCAAGCAGAGAAGAGTAGCAGGAATTGTCTGTGCCAGAAAGATATAAGCAAGTATGGAAAGTAAAGTTCATAGAATGGTTATGAGACCAGTGGTCATATATGGTTTGGAGACTTTGCTAATGATAAACAGAAAGGAAGCAGAGCTGAAGGGGCGGGGCTAAAGATAGAGCAATTTGCTTTGAGAGTGACAAGAATGGACAGGATTTGGAATGTGTATATTAGAGGAACAGTGCAGGTAGGGCAGTTTGGAAACAAAGTTAGAGAGGCCAGATGAATATGCTCTGGACAGGTACATGGGGGGATGAGGACTATATCAGGACATTAGAGATGAAGCTGACAGGCAGGAAGATTATTTTTAACATTTTGCGTGTACATGTTAACAGTTAGTGAACAGTTCTGGGTTGGAAACCACCAGCTAAGTTGAGCCACACTGGACACAGCTAAAGTCTAGCACCATAATATTTTTATTTATTTTTTTAAGTTCAAGAAGTTCTTTTATGTCATTAAAAACGCTAAATAAATTAATAAAAATAAAAAATTTAAAAAGTTATTTAATTAAGTTGTGTTAAATAGCCTCTCTATCCAAAGAAACTTAAATATATTTAAATTTCCTTCAGTAATGTAATGAATGCATTTACAGTTATGCATAATTCAGTGTAGTTTGTAATTTAGAGAAGCATTTCTGTAATTTAGTGAGGCATTTAGTGTAAAAGCTGGCCCTGGTGTAGAGGCGCGTGGATAGAGAATGTGTACAGTACATAATTCATTCCGGAAGTGGGCTTGTTTATCAAAACACTCATAAATCAAAGTGAATTTTTCCATAAGAAATAAGAAAAAAATTAGATTATTCATTCCACAACCCCAAAAAATAAGTACATAAAAATAATTAATACAAAATATAAAGTAAAAATAAAACAACCTGCAATAACCTGCACCTTACCTTTAAAAAAAGTAATAAAAAAAGACAGATAAGTGTTCCTGTTATCCACGCAGTCGCTGTGTGTGTGTGTGTGTGTGTGTGTGTGTGTGTGTGTGTTTGCGTGTGAAGTTAAAGTAAGAGGAAAGGAGGAATCAGACCACCTCTCTTCTCATCAACGAATTAATCTGCACTTTACCTTTAAAAAGAAACGCAACAGAGCAGTGTTTCAGTGTAGAGTGTAGTGTGTGTGTGTGTGTGTGTGTGTGTGTGTGATGGTGAGAGGAGAAGGGGTATGCGAAGGGGCACGGTGTCCAATGACTCGCGCGCACACACATAACAGCAGGCTGATACAGGAAGAGAAAATGGTTCTTTAACTTCTCTATGGAGACTTGTTTTTGCTCTACACACGTGTGTTATAATAAACAATACATGCGCTGTACGCACATGCATACAAACACAAAATAAAATATGTTTTACACACACACACATGGTCACAGTGCTATAGTAAACAGTAAACCGTGCCCGGATGTTGATTATACCAGTGAGAGACGCGTACTAAGACCCAGCAGGGGAGACGATTACCAACAATTCCGCAGCACAAGAGAGAGAGAAACCATTGGCTCAGTTGTGATCATGTGATGCTCAGCGTCGAAACAAGAAGCGCATGCGTGATACATAATACTAGGTACTCGTAAACCAAGACTTGTTTGTTTTTCAAGTCAAAATTTATTAAATCTTTGCTCGTCTTGCGGAACACTCGTGAACCGCGTTACTCGTAATCCGAGGTTCCACTGTACTTAAATAATAATGATGATGATGATGATGATAATAATAATAATGATTAAATAATATATATATTCTGGAATAATTCAATTAAATGAGCTTAAAGTGTACATAATTAAACTGACCATCTTGAGTCTTGTGTCTAATTCTGTGGTAATTTTGATATACTATAATTCACAAACACTTAAAGATTGCTTATGAAATAATTACATTTGTGCACACAATATAACAACTGCAGTCACAAAAACAATAAGCAAAGAGATTGAATCATTATTGAGAAATAATTTAATTATTTAAGAAATAACCAACTATAGACACAAGTTGGATACTGAATCACACAGTGTTGAGCTCCACTGCTCCAAATTGAGCACCAGCCTCATGACAGAGCGACATGCACTCCTGACTCCTGACTTTAACCAGTATTCACACTGACACACCTGACATGACAAACATCTGTACAGATTGGATGTGACAAAGATTAATATCTCCCATGTTGTATGTGACTGTACTCCTGTTTAAACATAACTATATTGCTTTTACAGATTAAACAGCTGCAGCAAGATTTATTCTTAATTTCCTGAACAGTAAAAAGGACACTGGAAGGAAGCACACCGCATAACAAACCCTGACAATGTGTGACGCCATTAAACAACCTTCTCTTTTATTTCAGGTACAGAAATTCCACTGGAGCAGCTGATGGTTGACTTTACTGTGTATAATGAAATTTATGAATGTTGTTTATATCTAACCAAAGGCTTTTTTATTGCAGCAACTGAAAAGGAGGAATTTTTGGGACCATTAACCAGAGATATCCCTAATTCATTCATATATAACACTAATCTGAGATCTGACTGATTCATATCCTGATGCATATCTTCTGTAGTGAAGGATTGATTTTTAAACCTAACACATGCATTCTCCGTCTCCCCCAGTTTACACTTCTGCTGTTCTGTCAGTCGGTATTTTTTTAGGATAATAATTTAGGAAAGGAAGAAGTGTGGAGCCCTTTTTCTGGTTTACTTGGTGTTGTTGTTTTGTGTGTCTTAAATCATTATAAATATGTACATCATTTACACATACTGTTTTGTGATTTTATTTAGGTCGACATTGTTGCGATTTTTCTCTGCTGTACACGTCAGTCACACAGAGGAGCCTTTCTTTCCCTCATCCCTCCCTAAACCCTTTTCCTTCCCTTTTTTTCTGAATAAATTAGATATTTTCCCCTAGGACCTGCCTCGTGTTTGTGGTGCCACCCATGTGTCAAACCCATTAAAATATATACAGTGGAGCCTTGGATTGTGAGTAACTCTTTCTGAGTAAGGTCTTGATATATGAGTTATACACATGTGCTTTGTCTGCCAAGCGCCACATGATCACAGCTAAGCCAATGGTTCTTCTCTTTCATGTGCTGCGCTCTGTGTGTGTGTGTGTGTGTGTGTGTGTGTGTGTGTGTGTGTGTGTGTGTGTGTGTGTGTGTGTGTGTGTGAACGCTGCACCTCAAGGCAGGAATCAAACCCAGACCCTGGTGGAGCAAGGCGACAGTGCTAACCACTAAAGGTGGTTAAAAAACTTAATTACAGTAATATAGAAACAGAAAGTCCGGGGTCATAAGAAGGTCATTCATTTTTTTAAAGCATTGATTAAAAAACATAGACATATAAAGTATATATATATATAGTTTTCATAAGGAAGAAACTAATTTGATTAACAAACTATGGCCAAGTCACATTGCTGCTACAAACATATCCACTCTGGTCTAAAGGACAGAAGCAGCATTCAGAGTTTAGAGAGTTCATTATAATTAAATTTACATCAGCTTTTACATACGGGTATTTGGTGGAACCTTTTGTCCAGAGTAACTTAAAGTGAAAGCAGCTGAATAAATCTGTAGTGATGTAACACATGTAAGATGAGAGCATGAGGGCTGGAGTCCTGCAACAAAAAGGAGAAAACTCCAGCATGAATGGAGGTTCTCATTAAGATCATGTGCAATGGTGCGATGCATTTATTATGCAGTGTTCACTAATATTCGAGCTGCAACCTTATCAGTTACCTTCCGAGCCTCTGGCTGATTGCTCAACCACTCACAGGCCCCAGAGTGGCCCGACAGTTTCAGTGGCTCCCAGAGGGCAAGCGATACTCGTGGTGTGGCAAGCCACAGACGGGGTCATGACAGGAGGGGGGGGGGAGGGATCAGTCTCGACCCAAAAGTCAAGACACTGCCATGCAGGGGTCTTCCTACCAGCTACACTCTCAGTTGAGCCCGAGCGGAGGTTCTAATCGATTCAGGCAAGCCATATAAGTCAGGGCCCGTGACACAGTGGACTGCCTCAGTTACACTATGCCTCAGATAAAAAACAGAGTTGTGTTCAGAATGGGCAGATCTGCAGGCTGCTACCCCGTGGAGTTCTGAACAAGCAGAGGCACATTCACGCAGACATGTGGTTGCTAAGCGATGCCGCCATAAAGTCAATCAACATGGACGGGTTACACCTGGTGGCCTGCCTATTTTAAGGGCCTTGATAACCTGCACACTTCGATCACTTCGATACCTGTGATCATTTGGGTATCACCGGTAAGGTATTACGGCCAAAGATACAACACAACAAGAAGAGGCCAAAGACCCAGCAGACGTCTTGATAAGCAGCCGGCGTTTTGTGAGAGAGAGTTTATCTCTGTTCATTCAATTACTTTAGTTTTTCCTTAATTTAATAAATAATTACTTTGCGCTTTCTCCTGGTGAAAGGGTTTTTTAGGTGTGTCTTATAAGCAGTATAAAAAAAACTCCTATATTATTGACCCTTTCATAAGCCTTGCGTTGGGGCCAGGGGTAGGGTTAGGGTTAAAGCATTGGACTACAGTTCGGAAGATCCCAGGTTTAAACCCCACAACCACCAAGTTGCCACTGTTGGGCCCTTGAGCGCGGCCCTTAACCCTCAACTGCTCAGATGTGTAATGAGATAAAAATGTAAGTCGCTCTGGATAAGAGCATCTGCCAAATGCCCAAATGTAAATGTAAGGTTTCTAATTAATATTATTACATCCTGTGGTACGGCTCTCTAATCCTCACCACATAACAAAACATTTGACAGAACAGGATAAGAATGTCAAATATCTCGATTCAAAAATACAAATTAAAAATTATTTTGTCAACACAATTAATGAATCAATAAATAAAAGGCTAAATATTCGATTATAGGGTATGATTAACAATGGATTAGTAGTTGTATCTATTAACCTGTGCACCACAAGAGGGCGCACTTTCAGTTCAAGAGCAGTATTATAATTTGGATCATATAAAAGGAAGGAAAACATAGTTTGAAATTTATTTAGGTTTATAGAAGCTAAACAATTAAAGCAGGAGCTCATTCCAAATAAAACATCATTCAAAATGTTCAATGTTTAAATAAAATCTTTTTTTTTTTAATGAACATGGGAATAATTAATTAATTAATTAATTAATTGATAAAAAATACCTATTGGCACTCTCCTGCCCACGCTGCAAGAACTGTATAAATCCAGAGTAAAGAAAAGGGCTGGGATATCACTTTGGACCCCTTACAACCAGGCCACCTTCTATTTGAACCTTTGCCGTCGGTCGACGCTATAGAGCACCGAACACCAGGACAGCCAGGCACAAAAACAGTTTTGGGTTTTTTCCCCAGGCAACCTTCCTCATGAACAGTTAAACATCATTCTAACTGTCTATACATATATGTGCAATATTGTGTACAGTACCTCTGTGCAATTTCAAGTTCAAGTTCAAGTTCAAGTAGGCTTTATTGTCATTACAACCATATACAGTTAGTACACAGTGAAACGAAACAACGTTCCTCCAGGACCAAGGTGCTACATGCAACATAAATCTACAACATAAATTAACAGAGACACTAAACTAGCTAACCAAGAGGCCTAGTTAGCTGGCTAGCAGAGACAGGACAGAGAGACCTAACATAAATTACAACATAAATTAACAAAAAACTAACTAGCTAAGTATAACATTTTTATAGACAACATAAAGTGCACGTGCAAATGTGCAAACAAAAGCAACAACAAAGTGACAGTGCGCAACCACGACATACCAGAACATAAAAATATGGTGTTAAACGTAACAGTTACAGAACATAAAATATGGTGTTGAGGTAGTGGGTAAACGTAAACATTCTTTAAAAACAGCAGCAAGAGGAATTAGTGCAAAATTAGTCCAGTAGTGATCGTTGTGCAAAAAGATAAACAGTTTGTTGGTGTAGGTCAGTGTGTCTGCACTTGTGTTGATTAGTCAGTCCAGTCCCAATATTTTGAGGTAGTTGAGTTAAGCTGTGTGATAATGTTTGTGTTAGTGTGTGTGTGTGTGTGTGTGTGTGTGTGTGTGTGTGTGTGTGTGTGTTTATCAGTCCAGTCCCTTTTTGTTGAGGAGACGGATGGCTTGTGGAAAAAAACTGTTGCACAGTCTGGATGTGTGTGCCCGAATGCTTCGGTACCTTTTTCCAGATGGCAGGAGTGTGAAGTGTGTGTGAGAGGGGTGTGTCCGATCAGCCACAATGCTGGTGGCTTTGCGGATGCAGCGTGTGGTGTAGATGTCTTCAATAGAGGGGAGAGAGACCCCGATGATCTTCTCCGCTGTCCTCACTATCCGCTGTAGGGTTTTGCGATCCGATATGGCACAATTCCCAAACCAGACAGTGATGCAGCCGCTCAGAATGCTCTCGATAGTTCCTCTATAGAAGGTGGTCAGGATCGGTGGTGGAAGCTGGGCCTTTCTCAGTCTTCTCAGAAAGAAGAGACGCTGTTGGGCTTTCTTGTGTAGGGAGCTGGTGTTGAGGGACCAGCTGAGGTCCTTCTCTAGGTGGACACCCAGGAATTTGATGTTTTCGACGATTCCCACAGAGGAGCCGTTGATGCTCAGCGGAGAATGGTCGCCTCGTGTCCTCCTAAAGTCAACAACCATCTCCTTTGTCTTGTCAACATTTAGAGACAGGTTGTTGTCTTTACACCAGTCCGTTAGCCTCTGCACTTCCTCCCTGTATGCTGACTCGTCGTTCTTGCTAATGAGACCCACCACGGTCGTGTCATCAGCGAACTTAATGATGTGGTTCGAACTGTGTGTTGCTACACAGTCGTGAGTCAGCAGTGTGAACAGCAGGGGACTGAGCACGCAGCCTTGTGGGGCCCCAGTGCTCAGTGTGGTGGTGCTGGAGGTGCAGTTTCCGATCCGTACTGACTGAGGCCTACCGGTCAGAAAGTCCAGGATCCAGTTGCAGAGGGAGGTGTTCAGGCCCAACAGGTTCAGCTTCCCAATCAGTTGTTGGGGGATGATAGTGTTGAATGCTGAGCTGAAATCTATGTACAGCATTCGAACATATGTGTCTTTCTTGTCCAAGTGTGTGAGGGCAAGATGTAGTGTAGTGGAGATGGCATCGTCCGTTGAGCGGTTAGGACGATACGCAAACTGCAGTGGGTCCAGTGAGGAGGGCGAGCGTATTTACTGTAAACCGAGCGTATTTACTGTATAATACCACAGATATTTATATCACTTATTTAAAAGTATCTCACATCCTACTCCATTTGATGTCTACCTTTGTTTTGTTTTTTTTGTCATGCTGTTTTGTCTTGTCATTTTTTTGTTCTGGAAGCTCTGTCACTAAAACAAATTCCTTGTACGTGCAAGTGCACTTGGCAATAAAACTCTTACTGATTCTGATGAAATAAGAGAGCAATATAAGGTGTAATGGTTGTTAAAGGAAGTACAAATGTTTGTCCTGAAAAGGAATCAGCCAATTATAGTTTAATTGGTTACTCAAGCTACTTTTTGTCATGTTTGGAAAAGTTTCAGGTTTGTTATATGATAAAAGAGTATCAGCGAGAATGAAAGGAAAGGTGTACAGGACAGTGGTGAGACCAGCGATGCTCTATGGCTTAGAGACAGTGGCACTGAAGAAAAGACAGGAGGCAGAGTTGGAGGTAGCAGAGCTGAAGATGTTGAGGTTCTCTTTGGGAGTGACAAGGATGGATAGGATTAAGAATGAGTTTATCAGAGGGACAACCCACGTTAGATGTTTTGGAGATAAAGTCAGAGAGGCCAGATTGAGGTGGTTTCAACATGTTCAGAGGAGAGATTGTGAATATATCGGTAGAAGGATGCTGAGGTTGGAACTGCCAGGCAGGAGGTCTAGAGGAAGACCAAAGAGGAGATTTATGGATGCAGTGAGAGAGGACATGAAGTTAGTTGGTGTGAGAGAAGAGGATGCAGAGGATAGGGTTAGATGGAGGCAGATGATTCGCTGTGGCGACCCCTGAAAGGGAACAGCCCAAAGACAAAGAAGAAAGAAAAAGGTTGGTAATAAATATTAGGTTAATTTTATTGAGAAGGTATGTGTATAAATAGTTGTGATCCATTACCAGTTTTAGTACTGAGATCATTTGGGGTGTTTTTGTTTTATATGGGCAGGATATCTGCACTGCCTAGCCATTTTTTCACAATATGATCTGGCAACCCTAATAAACACAGAGTGACCTTATACTTATATGTTTCACTCAAGAATGAGGCAGAAATATGAAGAGTAAGTCAGTTACTCACAGTAGTGTCTCCAGTGTACAGTGTGGATCCTTCAGTAGATCAGAGAGCAGCTTCACTCCTGACTCTCCTGGAATATTACTAAACAGATCCAGCTCTCTCAGGTGTGATGAGGAGTTTAAACTCAGAGCTGAAGCCAAAGCAGCACAACCTTTATCTGTGATACTGCAGCAAGACAACCTGCAGAGAGACAAACATCTCACAGTTACAGTGAACATTACTTACTACACTGTGTGTGTGTGTGTGTGTGTGTGTGTGTGTGTGTGTGTGTGTGTGTACCTCAGTATCTCCAGTGTACAGTGTGGATTCTCCAGTCCAGCAGAGAGCAGCTTCACTCCTGAATCCTGCAGGTTATTGAAACTCAGGTCCAGTTCTCTCAGTCTGGAGGAGTTTGAGCTCAGAACTGAGGACAGAGATCTACAGCTCTCATCTGTCAGGTTACACTCACACAGCCTGGAAGAGACATGATGAAATAGTTAAATATGTAATTGATAAACTATGACTGTGTTACTGTGACTGTGTGACAGATCTAAGTGTCTCAGCTCATAAGAGACGAAGTTTTAAACAACAATAATGGAACAAATGCAGGAGGAAACACGAGATATAAACAGTTTGCAATTCACAAGTTAGAACTTTATTTATTGATTTTTATAGAGTTAATCTAGAAGTTTAATAACATTTTCATATAAACAATCAAAAGGACACTTATTACAATTCCTATTAAACAGGTCACGATCAGTCTAAGAGCTCCATCACTGACTATAAACTGTAACACACTGCTTTCATCACCATCACTTTCATCACCATCTCCTACCAGCTCCACACTGCTCCAGTATCAGCTGTGATTTAAATAAACGGCAAGTCACACATATTAAGTCTTTTCTAATAATCTTTGATTAACAAACTAAACACAAAAAAGGTCTTCATAATTAGCCAATCTATTGTGTCTGGACAGTTAAAGTCATAACTTTAAAACTTCTAATAAGATAATTAACATCAGTTGAGTCAGTTGGAGGTGAACCTGTGGAGCCTGTCTCGAAACTCTGTGTCTCTTTGTGTGACGTCATAAAAAAGAAATAACAGTAAATCTGCCAAAACCCCAGAAAAAAAGTGAACCTCCACAAGTCTGGGAACAATTTCTAAACTCCTGAAGGTGCCACATTCATCTGTACAAATAAAACTAAACAATCTTAAACACCATGAGACCAGGCAGCCACCATACACTCAGGATGGAGAAATGAAGTTTACTTTAGTACTGTAATAAACGTACAAATCAATCACAAAACAACAGCAAAGAGGAAGAAGGCACTTCTCCAAAACTACAATAAAACCAGACTGTGGTTTGCAGCTGGACATGGGGACAAAGGTCTTACTTTTTGGAGTAATGTTCTCTTGTCTAATAAAATAAACATGACTGTTTGGCCATAATGACCATCATCAGTGCTGCTACAGACTGAATGTGGAAGTCACTGATGAACACCGACAGTAGACAGTATAGAGACGTACAGTACAGTCGACCCAAAGCAGACCTACAGGTTGTACAGCGCTGCAGCTCTACAGTGAATGTGTTCAGGTCTAATCAAATAACATGAGATTTATATTCGTAACTGTTATACTCCTCCCACTACTTGTGTGTGTGTGTGTGTGTGTGTGTGTGTGTGTGTGTGTGTGTGTGTGTGTGTGTGTGTGTGTGTGTATACAGTATACCCCAGTTTCTCCAGTGTACAGTGTGGATTCTCCAGTCCAGCAGAGAGCAGCTTCACTCCTGAATCCTGCAGGTTATTGCCACTCAGGTTCAGTTCTCTCAGACTGGAGGAGTTTGAGCTGAGAACTGAGGACAGAACTCTACAGCTCTCATCTGTCAGGTTACAGTAACCCAGTCTGGAAGAGAAATGATGGAACATCTGGATATCTGATTGATAAACTATGTCCTTTTTATCAATTGGGAAATAAACTGTTTCTCTGAACACAAACGTTTTGTTTCAGAATAAAAACATGCAATAAAGAGACTGTGAGACAGATCCAAGTGTCTCAGCTCATAAGAGACAAAGTATTAAACAACAAGAAATGGAACAAATGCAGGAGGAAACAGGAGATATATTTTGAAAAGAAGAACAGGCAAAGATGTCACTCTCTACATGTGCAAAGCTGGTCGAGACCCCAAAGACTCTCAGCTGTAATTACAGTGGAAGCTGGTTCTACCAGCAAAGTATTGACTCAGGGGGGTGAATACAAATGCACACCACACTTTTCATATATGATGTGCCACTTTGTGTTGGTCTGTCACATTAAATCTAATAAAATACAATTACATTTGTGGCTGTTAGGTGACAAAATGTGTAAATGTTCAGGGGGTGTGAATACTTTTGCAAGGCACTGTATATAGAATTAATCTAGAAAGTAAATCTAATTCTCATATTAAAGGTCACATATTACAATCCTTAATAAACACGTCATGATATGTCTCTGTCCAAAGTCTGAGTTTTGTCCAAAATGTGTCTGTTGATGTTCCACCAGAAATAAACCTCAGATTACTTTTAGAAACTTTCTTTCTGTTTTACTTCTTTTTTAAACGCTTTGTTTCAGCAGAGGTGGACAAAGTACACAAATCTTACACTTGGGTAAATGTAGAGATTCACTGGGACAAATATTACTCAAGTAGAAGTACCGAAGTGCTCAACCCAACATCTACTTACGTTTCGTGTGTGTGTGTGTGTGTGTGTGTGTGTGTGTGTGTGTGTGTGTGTGTGTGTGTGTGTGTGTGTGTGTGTGTACCTCAGTATCTCCAGTGTACAGTGTGGATTCTCCAGTCCAGCAGAGAGCAGCTTCACTCCTGAATCCTGTAGTTTATAATTCTTACTTAGGTCCAGTTCTCTCAGTCTGGAGGACTCTAAGCTGAGGACTGAGGACAGAGATCTCCAGCTCTCATCTGTAAGACTACACCATCGGAGCCTGGAAGAGACATGATGAAATATAATGAAATACAGCTTATAAATGAGGTGGGTTATATCAATAGGAATATAATATAAAGAGACTGTTGTGTTCGAGCTCCATCTGTCTCATATAAGATATAAGGTGTCTTCTCACTCTCTCACTCTCTGTAGATCTCATCCTGTACAGGGGCTGCAGGAGGCCTGGAGCCTGGGCACAAGGCAGTGTACACCCTGGATGGGTTGCCAGTACATCACAAGGCACACAAGCACACACACACACTCACTCATACAATGGGCAATTTGGAAACACCAATTATCCTACCCTGCATGTCTTTGGACTGTGGGACTTGGAGGAAACCCACCATGGGGAGAACATGAGAACTGAAGACCTAAAGTGTTAATCGAACCCTGAACACTGGAGGTGTAAGACTACATTTGGGCACTGACACCAGATGGTCAAGTTTAGCTAGAGGGAGTTTCCTTCTATCTTCTATTATGCAGGTCTTCAGCTGTGCAGTTGTCAAGGGTCTTCATTGTCACCTAAAGCCCCTTCATGGTGCACCTCACATTCTCAGTTGAAGCAGGCAGGCCAGTCTGGTACCCTTACTCTCATCAAATAATATTATAGGATTGTTTTTAATATAGTAATAAAGTTAAGAGACTTTACAGATGAGTTCTTTTCATTTTTATTGACCATTTCCATACTGTCCCAACGTTTGTGTAATTGAGGTTGTAAAAAGAACAATTATAGGACAGCGGTGGAGACACAGACATGATACAGGTGTATGAGTGTGCTCTATATTACTCTCCAAGATCCAGACATCCAATTCCTAATCTGGTAAAAGGATTTGTTTTGTAAAAATTATAAAGTTATGTTGGTGACTTGATTTGGTTTTTAATGTACAGTGATACCTTGGATTGTAAGTAACTTGGTCTGTGACTGTTTAACAAGACAAGCAAAAATTTTTAATAAACTTTTACTTAATGAGGGAGTGACGTCTGGCAACACGAGTAGTACGTATACACTTTGCTGAGCGTCACATTGTCACAATTGAGCCAATGGTTCTTCTCTCTCCCTCTCTCGCTGTGGGATTGTAGGTAACCGCCTCCCATGCTCGGTCATTGTGACCAGAGAGCAGTGATTCTGTTAGTGAAAGTGAAAGTCGTCCTACATACAGTAATATTAAAAGTAGTAATAATACTTTTAGTGAAGTATAGTATAGGCAAGCACTTAAGTATTGTGTTTGTGTATTTATGCCACTTTCTGTGTGTGTGTGTGTGTGTGTGTGTGTGTGTGTGTGTGTGTGTACTTGAGTGTCTCCAGTGTACAGTGTGGATCCTCCAGTCCATCACAGATCAGCTTTATTCCTGAATCCAGCAGGTGATAATTGTGACCCAGGTCCAGTTCTCTCAGTCTGGAGGAGTTTGATCTGAGAACTGAGGACAGAGATCTCCAGCTCTTCTCCGTCAGAAGACACCCACACAGACTGAAAGAGAAGTTATGAAATATCACAACACTGATCTTATACACACACACAACCTAATGTGTGTCTTTCTCCTATTCGTTCTCTCAGGTACAGTGTATTATAACACCATGAAGACACCATGTGGTGCTAAAACCTCATGTACACAACACACGTGCGAAAGTGAGCAGCCAATTCTGATCCGTGTTCAAGTGTCTACAAACTACATTTATAGTCTCCTAACATTACATAGAGCTGTAATACAGCTTCTGCTTGGCTGCTACTGAGTCTACAACAGGATAATATTTCACCTTTTCTTCAGATGACAGTGAAAGTTAGGTTCTAGCCACTCGGTGTCCTGCCATGTGCTCACATGTTATCAGGAAAGGCTGAATGTCATCATGTGGTGGAAGCTGAGACAGCAGCCTCTGAGCCTCGCTGAGGGATCTTTTAATTACAGTGAGTCAGGAAGAGGCAGGTTTAAATGATCAGGATTAAGAGAGTCGATTTGGTGCTCAGTTCACAGTAATGTGATTTTAATAAGAGTAGTTGAAGTTAACCTGGATAAATTCTTATTCTTACACAAAGAGACTGAATCTCTTCACCCTGTTTCTACCAGAATACTTTCAGATCAGGGGAACTTTTCATAGTGAAAGGAGGCTCTCTTTTCTGTTCGCTAAAATAACCTTTGTTCCACAGATCTCAACAGGATGTTACAGAAAGATTGATGTCTAGAAATGTTCTCAGATCCAAATCAGTTACCCTCAGTTATGTTGTTTGCATAAAAGGCCCTGAATTACCATCATCTGAGGGGGTTTAAAACCATTAAAAAAAACTTAAAAAGAAATAATAATGGAATATTTTCCATTAAGACAACTTGGAACTTACTTCAATCAATCAGTGATATTTAAGGGGCACAATAGGAGGATGGATTTTCCTCTCTATGTGGTCTATGACTGATCTATGATTAATCATGAATTTGACAGCAAAAAGAGATTAATCCATTTTGGGCCATTTTTTGTGCCTGCAGGTTCACATGGGTCTGCAACAAAACATTTCTGTTAAACACTTTAAACTAGCACTGATTTTGCTGCATTTGGGAGTCATGATTCACTTTAATATTCATGGAAGTAATATTTACTTATGAGATATGCAGCCACTTTGTGTATAAGAGACTTAAGAGACACGTGTAGTGTGTGGGGAGCTGTAGTATGTGGTGTATTCCTGGTTATGTCTGCTATGCCATGTACACCAATTTAAATTTCTGAACTGTATTATAACCTTAAGGGACCGAAGACAAATATGAAGTTGTTTTATACCCAATCTGCCCTTATACACATCGTCCCTATGCTATGAGAGGGTTCTGTCTTCATGTCCTGAAGTTTTTTTTAACTATAAACTTTTAAATTAAAAAGGTTATATGTGCACTACAACCCAGCAGTTTTCTCCTTGTTCTAATAAAAAAAATCATGAGTTTGCTATATTAATAATAATAATTAATCAATTAATAATTAATACTTAACTACACTATTGTTGGCATTACAGTCATTGCATACTTACACCAACCCAACTGAGGGCATGCACAAAAGGTTTTCTAACAAATTAAAAACATACTTTGTGCCTTTTTAAAATATAGACATTTTTTTCTAAAAACTGAAATATTAGATACATAATGTTGCTGTAAATAGTGCTCAAGCATATTTTACACCAAATCAAAAAAATTTATGTTTCAGATCTATGCATTATAAATGCCTTGAGTTTCAAGCAAACCCTGCAAGAGTTGGTGCATCATTTAACAAACCATACAATGATGCATTTATTAACAAAAGAGAAAATACTCACTCTGCTTTTCTGGAAGCTCTGACCACTGGTAGCAACCTCAGAAGACACTCATCAGATGGGCCATATCTCTTCAATTTAAACTCATCCAGCTCCTGTTCTGAGGTCAGTAACACGAACACCAGAGCTGACCACTGAGCAGGAGAGAGTCTGACTCCACTGAGACGATGCTGATATTCCATCTTCAGGTACTTTTGTACTTCCTGCACTAGAGACTGATCATTCAGTTCATTCAGACAGTGGAACAGATTGATGGATTTCTCTGGAGATGGATTCTCCCTGATCTTCTCCTTGATGTACTTCACTGTTTCCTGTTCGCTGTGAGAGCTGCTTCCTGTCTGTGGCATTAAGCCTCGTAAGAGAGTCTGATTGGACTCCACTGAGAGACCCAGAAGAAAGCGGAGGAACAGGTCCAGGTGTCCATTCTCACGCTGTAAGGCCTTGTCCACTGCACTTCTGAGGAAATCAGACATGTTTGAATTTTTGAAGGAATTAAAATATCCAATCTTTTGCTCCATTAACACATTTCTTTTTTCAATGATAAAGCAGAGAAACACATATAAAGCAGCCAGAAACTCTTGAACCATCAGATGCACAAAGCTGAAGACCTTTCCCAGGTGAAGCCCAAACTCCTCTCTGAAGATTTGTGTACACACTCCTGAGTACACTGAAGCTTCTCTGACATCAATGCCACACTCTCTCAGGTCTTTCTCATAGAAAATCAGATTTCCTTTCTCCAGCTGTTGGAAAGCCAGTTTCCCCAGTGCGAGGATACTCTTTCTGATCTGCTGAGGATCAGGGTCACATTTCTGATGGTACTTTTGGTCCTTTTGTTTGATATGAAAGATCAGGAAGTGTGTGAACATTTGAGTCAGAGTCATGATGATCTCTCCACTCTCTTCTTCACTGAACATTCTCTCTACAACAGTGGCAGAGATCCAGCAGAAGACTGGGATGTGGCACATGATGTAGAGACTTCTTGAGGACTTGATGTGGGAGATGATTTTATTGGCCAGGCTCTGATCACTGAACCTCTTCCTGAAGTACTCTTCTTTCTGAGTATCACTGAACCCTTGTATCTCTGTTACCTGGTCTACACACTCAGGAGGGATCTGTTTGGCTGCTCCTGGTCGAGAGGTAATCCAGAGGAGAGCAGAGGGAAGCAGGTTCCCCTTGATGAGGTTTGTCAGCAGCACATCCAGTGAGGCTGCCTCTGTCACATCACATAGTCTTTCATTCTTCTGGAAATTTAGAGGAAGGCGACACTCATCCAGACCATCAAAGATGAACAGAAATTTGGAGGAGTCACAGTCTATTAATTCTAGTTTTTCCATTTCTGGAACAAAGTGATGAAGAAGTTTTATTAGACTGAGATGTTTTCCCTTCATTAGATTTAGCTCTGTAAAGGGAAGTGGAAACATGAAGGTGACGTCCTGATTTTCTTTTCCTTCAACCCAGTCGAGAATGAACTTCTGCACAGAGACTGTTTTTCCAATTCCAGCAACTCCTTTAGTCAGCACACTTCTGATGGACTTGTCTTTAAAGAGATCATTACATTTGATGGGCGTCTCCTGTGTTGCTGCTCTCCTGGACGCTGTCTCCATTTGTCTCACCTCATGTTCATTACAGACGTCTCCACTCCAGCCCTCTGTGATGTAGAGTTCTGTGTAGATCTCACTTAGAAGAGCTGAGCTTCCATGCTGTGAGATTCCTTCATTAACTCTTTTAACCTTCTCTCTCAGCCTGGATTTCAGCTGTTGTTGATCCACAGGGATGAGATCTAATAACAGAGTAATAACATGTACCATGCAATCACTGAGCATAATATCAAGTAAAATTTATTATACTTTGCTAATGTCTAAAAACATAAAAGTACAGTACATTTCAGAGTTTTAAAATCATTTACTTATTTAGCTTGGTAAGCTTAATAAGATTGTTTTAAGTATAAACTAAATTTCAGTTGGTAAAGTAATGTCATGACCCTCACGGTTCTGCAGTGTGTTAGTGAGATCCGTGTGGTTCATGTTCTTCAGTGTGATCTTCAGCCCTCCCTCTCTGACACTGTGCAGGTCCTCAGCCTCCACCTCACTCTCAGTGCATGCTGGGTAATCTGGACTTGAAGTGATGACTTTGGGTTCCAGCTCCTGGTTAGAAACACATTCGAGCAAATCTCAGCATTGTAATGCTACACAGAGTTATTTCATTAAAGGTCTCTCCCTCTTTCAATTAATATTCTGTCGAATTTCTCATAATGCTGCTGAATGTAGAAAAAAACTGAGACACACAAACCTTGACTATGGAGTTATCTTTATTTCTGCTGATGTCTGGGTTCTTCTTTAGTGGACTGTGAACAAACAATATCATGTATCATGAATCAAATGTATTCATAGCTGCAGAGCACACACTGATAAACACAGAGAGATAATTAACGTTTGTCTCTTAACACTGATTTTAGGAGTTTTATTGATGTTAAATCCATTTTAAATTCCTAAATGTTTTAATTGATGAATGTAAAAGAAAAAAATGTCAATTTAATTGTTAAATAGTCATGTCCCAGGTATCAAAGTTCTTGTTCAGCAGCACAGAGTCTCCTCAACACCCTCTAAGGCTAGGGTCATGATGGGCTTCATAATGAAATAAGTGAGTTTGATCAGATGGAACACTGCTGTAAGATCCCTTACTATACTGACCTCAGATCACTGTCTCTGTCTCTGAAGGTAGTTATGGGTCTTATTGACTGCTCACTCTTCATGGACACACAGCTGGGTTCTGGTGAGTCTGATATCGTTCTCTTCATTGTTCTACAACACAGATATTATTAGAAATAGAAAATAAGTGTAAATTGTACTATTTGCACACCTGTCAGTCATGTCACAACACCAACTACCTCCCCTACAGAGGTAACTTCTACAGACAGAAACCTGCCTGTGCCATGGTGTCACCCATTGTATATTCTCTGTGTAGTACCCATTGTGTGTAGTATTCTATTGTGTATTCCCTGTGTCACCCATTGTGGCTAATTTATACATGGAGGATGTGGAGAAGAAAGCACTGAAGAGAGACCTAAAGACTAAATGGTTAGCCTTTCTGGTTGTTTTAACTCTAATGTCCCTGTCTATTGTCTCCCTAACAGCTCTCTCCTCTAACGACCCTCTGTCCTATTCTCACCTTCTCCATTGTTCGTGTTACAAGCTGTTTCAGACAGGGTAGGATCCTCTGACCTTGAAGGACCTAAATATGAGGATCTTTCCAATTCACCTTAGACTGAAGAAGCTACGTTGCTGAGTAGTGAAACATTTCTACTGAACTATAAATAAGTCCAGTTGACATGACTCAACTTCCAGAGAATGTCCCGCTCTTCCAACTACTGTATGTTAGGATTCTCGCATGTTTTGGATTATATGCTCTATGTGTCTTCAGTCCCATAAGTAATTAAGCTTTATTATTTAATATTAAAATGTTTTTTTTAATATATTGTCTCTGGTTTGTCTTTTGGCCTTAACCCTATCCTGTTGCTGTAGAACTCCCAAGCATTGTTAGTGTTCTGCAGATTTTGAGTCCCGTGTTCCCGTGTGTTTCCTCCAGTGATGTAGCTTAAATATTTAATGGCGGCATATGGTATGTATGTATGTATGTATGTATGGATGGATGGATGGATGGATGGATGGAAGATAGTGAAGTTCTTATTCCAATATTTTTAAGTCATCTTTCCATGGCAACATTTCCTGCCATGTGCTTTTACACTGGACTGTATACAGGGCTATACTGACCTCAGATCAGTAGAAAGGTCTCTGAAAGTAGTAAGGCGTTTTATTGACTGATCACTTTTCATGGACACACAGCTGGGTTCTGATGAGCTTGATCTCTTCCCCTCCATCATGCTAAAAGACATATTAATAAAGGCAGACATTAAAGAACTACTATCTGTTTATACCAGGGGTTGGCAAGTTTGGTCCTAGAGAGCTACAGTCCTGCAGATTTCAGCTCCAACCATGTAAAAAAAACTCACCTACCCATAGCCTTAGTAATCCTGAAGACCTTGATTAGCGGGTTCAGGTGTGTTTACTTAAGGTTGGAGCTGAACCCAGGATTTCTGGAGCTGAACACAGGATTGTGGCTCTCTAGAACCGATCTTGACTACTCCGATGTTCTGGTTTGCATGCCTGTAATTCAGTGGGTTAAGACATTGGACTACTGATTGGAAGGTCATAGGTTTAAACCCCATCATCACCAACCTGCCACTCTTGTCCCTTTAACTTGTATGATTTATAATGAGGTAAATGTAAGTTGCTTTGGTTAAGGCATCTACCAATACCATAACTGTAGATAAACATACAAACACACAGGGATGAATAGGATATGTTTTCAAGATTAAGATTCATTTATTTGTCACATGTACCTTACATCACACTGAAATAATTTTTTCTGTATATCCCAGTTAGGAAGTTTGGTGGTGCTGGAGCTTGAACCCCCGTCCTCCTGATCAGTAATCCAGGGCCTTAACAACTTGAGACCTTAACAACTGCCCCTGATCTACTGCAGCTAAACTTTCTGAAAGCCATAAAGTTGTTATTGATATCTTACTTATGAAAATATATTGATGTCCTGAGGCTACAGTCTAAACTTTCTCTGCCTTTCTGTAGATGCAGGGAGGAAGTCACGTGTGACGTTTCTTCTTAAGGTATAATTTTGATATAAAACACAAATTGAAATTGTTTCAGTTGTACAATCTTACAAGCTAAGATTATTAAAAAAAATTGTAAACGTTATAAGTTTAACACATCTAAAATGAAAATGTTAGAAAATAAATAGTGACATCCAGCTTTAATCCTAAACTCAAATGTCTTCAGTGTGAAGCTAAAACAAAAGAACGGACCCTACTTTTCCTATACAGTGGAACCTCGGATTACGAGGATAATTCGTTCCAGAAGTGGGCTCGTATTCCAAAACACTCGTAAACCAAATTAAATTTTCCCCTAAGAAATAAAAGAAACTCAAATTATTTGTTCTATAGCACAAAAAAATAAATACATAAAAATAATAAATACACAATATAAAGTAAAAATAAAACAAATTAACCTGCACTTTCCCCTTAAGTAAAAATAAATCCTGACAGATAAGTGTTTCCGTTTATGCGCACAGGCGCTGTGTGTGTGTGTGTGTGTAGGTGTGTGTGTGTGTGTGTGTGTGTGTGTGTGTGTGTGTGTGTGTGTGTGCGTTTAATGTGCATTAATTGAGAGACTGTTTTATTGGAAGAGTTAGCAAGGTACATCGCTAGTCACACTTGCATGAGCGCATACAAATGGAATCACTGCCGTAAAGTAAAAAAAACAACAACAAAAAAACAAAAGAACTTGCACTTTAGCTTTGAAAAGAATCACGACAGAGCAGAGTTTCTGTGTAAGGCAGAGCGTGTGTGTGTGTGTGTGTGTGTGTGTGGAAAACCGAGAGGAAAAGGGGGTGGGAGGGAGGCTGTAAAGGGCAAGAGTGTGTGTGTGTGTGGGAAGCCGAGAGAAGGAGATTACAAACACAAAATAAAATATGTTTCACACACATACGTGGTCACAGTGTTATAGTAAACAGTACACGTGTGCACGGATGTTGATTATACCAGTAAGAGACGAGCACTAAGACCCAGCAGGGGAGACGATTACCCACAATTCTGCACTGCAAGAGAGAGAAAAACTGTTTGCTCAGTTGTGATTATGTGACGCTCGGCGTCAAAGCAAGAAGCGCATGCGTTATACATGATACTCACGTATCACGAACTAACACAATCTTTTCATAATTGATCAAATCTATCAATCTTTTTACATCCATGAACACTATGGACAATTACACGCTCACCTTCCTTCATATATACACTACATGTCGAACGCTTACATCCTGGACCAGTGCACAAAGACACTTTAATAACCTCTGCACAAAGACACTTTGTTCTATGCATATTTGCACACACAGTACAGTATATTTCAATTTGTACAGTATTTCTATTTTTATGTACATCATATTTCTATTTTTATTTTTAGTTCTATTTTTCTTAGCACATGTCTATTTTTATTTTTAGTTCTATTTTTTCCTAGTTTAATTTAATTTTTTTTATTAATTTCTATCGTATTTCTTTTATTGATATTTATTTCTTATTTGTAAACTTTAATTCTCTTTTAGGGTCAATGGCAGTCGTATAATGCATTTCACTACATTTCGTACTGTGTATGTTTGTGTATGTGACAAATAAAATTTGAATTTGAATTTGAATTTGAATACTCGGTGCTTGTAAACCAAGACAATGCTTGTTTTTTTTAAGTCAAAATTTATTAAAAATTTCCTTTCTTCATTCCATTCCTTTCTTTCCATCCTCCCTCCTTTAAACATTTCGTTCCCCATTTTCCTAAATAAATTACCCATTTTTTCCTGTAAAACCTCGTCTAGCATCCGTGCTTCATGGTGCCGCCCAAGCAGCATGGGTTGAACCCGTTACAAGCTTTCCACGCTACCTTTAGCTTTGATTTTGATTACACACACTCTGTGGTGTTCAGTTCACGTGTCAATGATCCCTCGTGCTCCCAGAGCCGCTCTCACACACTCAGAGTCCTGGAATACGTCCCGTTCCATCAGGGATGAAACCCTCCATAGATGTGATCCTCTGGTGATTCAGTACATTCAGGTGGTCAGCTGACTTCATTTTATTGCCCCATAACGTTACTGAGTCTAGACCTGAGTAACTGATCAACCCCAGATCATAACACTGTCTCCAGAGGCTTGTACAGTGGACACTATGCATGATGGGAGCATCGCTTCATGTCCTTCCCTTCTCACCCTGACACGCCCATCACTCTGGGATAGGATCAGTCTGGACTCATCAGGTCACATGACCTTTCTCCATCACTCCAAAGTCCAGTCTTTATGATCCCTAACAAACTGAAGACTTTATTCTGATGAGTCTCAATAACAAGTGGTTTTATTATAGACACACATGTGTTTAGTCCTAATCCTGTGAGTTCTCATCACATCGTGTGTGTGTGTGTGTGTGTGTGTGTGTGTAAATGCTCTTACTTTCACTATTAACCATAGCTCTGGTTTCTACTGTTGATTTAAGAGATTAAAGTGATTTAAGCATGTAAGTGATCTCTATTCATAATGTTTTTCTTCATTTCTGTTTACAGTTTAGCTCTATCCTTCCAGGTTTTGATAATGCACTGCAGGGTTCTCAACCAAGTTCCAATAATTTTAAATCTTGTTTACTTTGCTTGTTTCAGCCCAATAATTTAACCTTCTGAAAAAGTGACTTTATTTTTTCCAGGTAGTGTGTACATGTACACTCACTGTGTTTATACTACTGACAGGTTTTATTTGACCATAAACACAAAAACAGCTGCAGAGGTCACACACACACTCACACACACACACACACACACACACACACACACACACACACACACACACACACACACACAGACATACACGCACACACACACATACAAAGTGTAAATGAGAGCTAAAAAAAATTACACGTTGACATTATCCAGCAGAAGACCCACTTCTGTCAAAAATTATTATTATTATTATTTTATTAGTAGTGGTAGTAGTACTGTATTGTTAATATTATATGAGTTACTGTACATTTAACCTGAGAGGATCTGACGCTCAATTTTACTGGGACGTTTTACTTGCATATGTTCTATTTTTATCTTCATTTAACATCCAGATCAGAGAGCATGTGAACACTCACACTGTTATTTTGTATCCTATAGTTTTTTTTTTGAAGCCTCCTATCACTCATTTATTTATTTATTTATTTATTTTCCTCTTCTTCTCCCCAGGATAATAGAAAGTGAAAGTATTGAGGCTTTTTACTGGGTTGCTTTCTGTTGTTGTCGTTGTTGACCTTTAAGTTTTTAAAGGGGTTAAAGGAAAACGCTTTTGGTGGAGGGGTCAGGGGTCAGGGGAGGACGCTTGACCTGAGCGTGCTGCTGTATGAACTGCTTAGAGGACACACTGGGCGTGTGGACATTAGATCAACATCAGCTCCGGTGTAACAATAGGAAATAAAAGAAAAAAGAACAAATGTAGAAAAAAAAGAGGAAAAAATGAAAAGTACAGAAATATATGTTAAATAGAGACAGAAACAAATTATTTATATTAAATTATTACTTTTGTTAAATTCTTTTTGAGGAAGAAATTTATGTTGGCAAAGAAAATATAAATTTAATGAAAGGTTTATTTTTGTAAAGACCAGATTTATTTTGTTAAAACGAGATCTTTTTCCTGGAAGAGGACAGAATCTTCCCTTAAAGTCCACACACTCACCCGTCTCCTGTCTCACCACCTCACTGTCTAATATATTTAAAATCTGAACTACAGAACAGACGATGCTGTTATTATATACTGTACACATCAATACTGTACTTAAGTCCGATCATTGTTCTTCATGTCATTAAATTCAGTCTTTGTCCCCTGTAAAATATCTACTTTCATTTTATTTAACACTGTGTGTATCGATACTTTTGCTCACCTAATATTATGTGTTCAGCCATGAAAGTTCTAATTTTTATCACATATCAGGAAATAAAAGCTGAAACTCTGATCTATCGTCTCATATTCATCCTCAGATCTCAAACCCAAAAGTCTTTAGTGTAAAATAAAAACTATAGAACTGACCTTACTGTTCCAATACTTTTAGACAGTTGTATTAAAGCTGCAGATTTACATCCTCACTGTGTTTATACTCCTGGAATGGTTTATTTCCCCTCGACGCAAAATGGAACTCTGATGTTCTGTCGCTTATCTGACCGGTGGGGAGGGAGGGGAAAGGTGCACACACACACACACACACACACACACACACACACACACACACACACACGCACGCATGCACAGATGACAAAGAGAAGGAGAGATAGAGCTGATTTTAACTGTAAGATTGAAAGTTTTACAAGAATGTTGTTAAAAAAAGGTTTAAATTATTTTATTTTTAGTTTTATGACACAATTATAATCTATATATCACACTCATGTCCTGTCAGGGTAAATATAGCTACACATAATTTAAGTATAACCTCACAATAAATGAAGAGGAATAAAAAAGAGAAAAGAGAAGTGGAAGAGTAGAAAAAAAGCTAAACACTGATAAATGTATCAGATGATGATAATTAAATATAATAACATATAACTGACTGCTGCTAGTCTAGCCTTAACTATGGGGGAGACTTGAAGAAATAACTAGTTGCGATGACTAAGTCTAGTGCGCCGCTGTCAGTCCACTTGTTAACTAAGATTAGTTCTGGTTTTTATTGTTCTTTATAAAACATGTTTTTTGAAATTGGTTTATCTTTATTATATTTATATTAATTTAGGAACTAAAACCCAGTTTGGGGGCCCCTGGGGTCTTCTTCGCTGCTAGTGGGAACCTCACTTTACCCTGCCAGGATCATCAATGCAAGTGTGTTGTTACAGTATAAATACTTTATTATCATGCATTTTTAAAAAACAATCATACTTTATGGGACTAATATATCAGCAGTTTTTGGACTGTGGGAGGAAACCAGGGTACACAGAGGAGACCCAGCAAGCACAAGGTTATTAGTTTGATATAAAACACAGATTATAAACTGTAGGTGTAAAAGCACCTTATTCAGAAGGAAGAAACTGATTTGATTAGCAAACCTATGGCCAGGTCACATGACTGTACAAACAGATCTGCCCTTTCATTACATTTGCATACAGGTGTCTGATGGAGCCTTTTGTTCTGGACAACTAAAAGCGAAAGCTGAATAAACCTGCAGTGATGTGAAACCTGTGAGGTGAGAGCATGAGGAATGAATTCTGAAAATAGGAAGTTAATATAAAACAGTGAGTAACAGACAGTACAGGCAGAGAGGAAAACAACAACAACAACAACAACAACAAGGTTCATTTAATGATGTGAAACCTGTGAGGTGAAACCATGAGCTGTTCAGGTGGTTGTTCACTTTAAAGCACTTTTTGTAAGTCACTCTGGATAAGAGAGTCTGTTAAACGCCTAAATGTGAATGTAGAACAACAGCATTCGTCATTGTTATTATTAATAACACTAATGACCCTCATACAGACATAAATAGTGACAAATACAGTGGAATAATGTGAATATATGTATCTGCTCCAAATACAGACATAGCAGGTGCGTGCGTGCGTGCGTGTGTGTGTGTGTGTGTGTGTGTGTGTGTGTGTGTGTGTGTGTGTGTGTGTGTGTGTGTGTGTGTTGGGGTGGAGAGGGGGCAGGGGAACAGGCAGGTAACTGGTGATGATCATCACTGATGTCTTATTACCAGCAGTGTATCTGTGTGTTGCTTCGTGCTGTCAGGACGACCTGTCAGGGTTTATGTTTGTGTAAAAGTAACACATATCGCTGCTCTGGATTAAAGGCAATTCACTGCAAAATGTCTAATAGACTGAGGAGTGATATAATGATGTTATGGGTAATAAATGGAGTGTAATAATGTCTAGTGAGACTAGAGGCAGGGTTAAAGATTGTGCAGGGAAAATGGTTGTGCAGGTTTAGAGAAGATGTGTAGCTAATGCTAAAAGGGTTGGTTTATTTTATTTTTATTTCTGAAACCTCACACATCTCTAACACTACTGATTATTTTCAATCTAACAGTTTTCACACCAAATACTCTCTGTGTTTATTTTATTACTCTTTAGTGATGTTTATAGAAGTTTCTTTTACATAATAATGTTTTCAAAAGTAACTTTTCTTACAGTATGTCACTTTTTGTACAGTATGTTCCCAAGACATTTGTACATAACTGTAAGTAAAACAGCTGGAGGTTTTACTGAGCTGCTGGAGAATGAGTTCTTCTGGTAACTTCTGGTCACAATATAAAATATTAATAGTATAAATATGGCAGTAGTATAAAGTCATGTTTTAGACAATTCTCATAAAATAAAAACAGTTGGGTGATTTATATATCCACCGGACCTTTATGTTAACTTTATCTTCAGGACTGTTTCTGCTCTGTGTTGGTGCTCAGTGTATCGAGTCGAAATCTAGAAATAGGAATATTATGGAGATCAGGTTTAAGTCACATAACCATTATATAATCTTTTATAGAATAGCGCCCCCTGCTGTTGTTCCAGGGAAGTGCTGGTTCCCTCTGGCCTGACTGATGGCCTCCTATGTCTTTTTCATTGTAGGTGTAACAGAGACAAACTCAAATGTCACCCAAACACCACTTTCCCATAAGATATTAGACATTATTTAACAAATACTGTAAATCAGGGTTATCGTAATGCTAGAAATCCAGAAAAAAAAAACAGTTCTGTCCTTTTGTGCAGAAGCATAAACCAAGCACACACTGGAAATGGAAAGTGTTGTTGTATTCACGATTGTCCTTTTCATTAATGTATTATAATATATTATAAATGATAAACTTATTGTCATATTCTACACAAAAATCTAACTTTACATACTGTAATGTATACTGTTTTTGCTTTCTAGTGATTTGCATTGATACTCACAGGTGAGCTTTCGTGCCCGTGTTTACAACAGTGTGTCACATGACTACACTGTCAGTGTCGTCTCTGTGCCTTCTGTTACCTGATTTCTGTTTTTTGTTTTTTTCTGATTTATTCATAGACAGTCTTAATTTAAAAAAATACACTGAGTAGACTTTTCATGAATAGTTTAATGATCATCATTCATCCTCATGTTCTGTTAGCAGGTCAGTACCTGGTTCTGTTTAAGGAGAACCCTGTTCTCACTCAGTGCGAAGCCAAACTTGTTGGTGCTCAGTTCTCACTCCCTAAGCTCTGGCTACCTGACTGTATGGCTGGCCTACTGCTGTGGTCTCCACACTTTATTTCACCATGGACCAGTTTTATGTAAGATATTCTTCAGACCAGTTACATGTTCTTAATAAAGCATGATAAAGGGCATAATAAATACAGCATACCATCATGCAGAACCAGTGTGAGCGCTGAGTGTGTTTCTCTGTGACGAGTTGGTCCTATCTAGGAGTGAAGGAAGACAATTTCACCCGAAGTGTGTTCATTATGTCTACTCTGCTAAGTAATTTCTTTTTACGTTGCTGTCACTGCAGACACCCCGCTTCACAAAGATAGGTTGTTGGAAGCGGGAGCAGGGTTCCCCCAAAAAGGTGGAAAAAAATGCACAATATCATGGCTGTGAGATTATTTAAAACTTGTAATTTATATTTTTTTAAGAAACTGATTAAACATGCTGTAGATTTAAAACATGATGCTGATTATCCAGGGTGTTTATCTTCTCTGATTTTATATATATAACTAAAAGCTGATGAAGCTGAAGTATTAAGGTTGTGATCAGTCAGGGTTACTGTTGTAGAACTTCTACATCTGAATGATTCAGGTCTTAATCCTGTAAGACAGAGAACAGGACATTATTAAGAACCATCAATCATTGGACTCCTTACACACACACACACAAATCCAATTAGTTAACAAAATAATAAAATAGTCAACAATTTTTCTGAAGACCAAAACAGATCAAGAAGCATATGTGTAAATCCTAAATTAATAAGTGTGTGTGTGTGTGTGTGTGTGTGTGTGTGTGTGTGTGTGTGTGTGTGTGTGTGTGTGTGTAAATCTCAGTTCCTTCAGTTTAGCAGAGAGCAGCTTCACTCCTAAATCCTGCAGGTTATTGTGACTCAGGTCCAGTTCTCTCAGACTGGAGGAGTTTGGGCTGAGAACTGAGGACAGAACTTTAATTCAATTCAATTCAATTCAATTTTATTTCTATAGCGCTTTTAGCAATTTTCATTGCCGCAAAGAAGCTTTACACAGTCAAATGAATTATTTAAGTTTGTATGAAATGTGAATTTGTATGAATCAAAATGGTCAGTTTGTCCCTGGTGAGCAAGCCGAGGGCGACAGTGGCAAGGAAAAACTCCCTGAGATGGTAATAGCAAGAAACCTTGAGAGGAACCAGACTCAACAGGGAACCCATCCTCATCTGGGTGATAACAGAAAGCAGTAAATGATCTGCATTTATACAGTGTGTAGGGTGGGAGGCAGTTCAGCTATAATAGCTGATGTTAATTGATGTTAATATGGAGTCCAGGTAGTTATTGAAGACCCAGGTAGACTTGTAAGAAGTTCCAGTCATGAACTATCGAACTGTCAAGTCCCCAGAGAAACAGTTGCCAACACCAGTCAAGGCCAGAACCATTTTCTAGGTAGAGAGAATCATTCCCAGACACCAGACGCATCCCAGAGAGACACACGGGGCATCCATGTGACGAGATCTTCAGCCAGAAGCGGAGCACCAGGATGGGTCAGACAGGTCCGGAGGGCAGAGGGAGTCTGGATCACTGGCAGCTCAGGAACGACATGTGTAGCTCGACAGAGGGAGAGAAAGAGTGAAAGGGGGAGACAGGAGGAGAGAGAGAAGAGAAAGAGGGGGGGGAAGAGAAGAAGAGGAGAGATGGCAGTTAGGTATGGTCACAGTCACAAAATGTATAATGTGAATGTATATTAACTGTAGAGTACAAGCAGAGACTCCGGCAGGACTAACTATGACATCATAACTAAAAGGGAGGAGCCAGAAGGAAACACAAACATGAGGGGGAACTGAGATGTAAAGCAAACAATCACCTCACCGTCAACAAACCTGAGTGATCAATGAGAGTGAGGAAGACAGCATCTAAACATACCAGTTCACCATAATACTCTACGTCCATGAGTCCCCCAGATCTGCTCCTTTACCTATGGCAAATCTATTTATAAAAATGCTTGGCTAAATAAATAGGTTTTTAGCCTGGACTTAAACACTGAGACTGTTTCTGAGTCCCGAACACTATTTGAAAGACTATTCCATAACTTTGGGGCTTTGTAAGAAAAAGCTCCGCCCCCAGCTGTAATTTTCATAATACGCGGTACTGACAAGCAGCCTGCATCCTTTGATCGAAGTAGGCGTGGCGGATCGTAAGACACTAGCAGTTCGCTCAGGTACTGCGGCGCGAGACCATTTAATGCTTTATATGTCAAGAGTAGTATTTTAAAATCAATGCGAAATTTCACAGGGAGCCAATGCAATGTAGATAAGATAGGGGTGATGTGCTCGTATCTTCTGGTTCTAGTGAGGACTCTCGCTGCTGCATTCTGGACTAGCTTAAGCTTATTTATGCATCTAGCTGAACAACCAGACAGTAAGGCATTACAATAGTCCAACCTAGAGGTGATAAAAGCATGAACTGGTTTTTCTGCATCGTTTAGCGACAATAAATTTCTTATCCTGGCAATATTTCTGAGGTGAAAGAATGCTATCCTGGTAATATTATCTACATGAGGTTCAAATGAAAGGCTGGAATCAATAATCACACCGAGGTCTTTCACTGTTGCATTTGATGGAACAGAAAGGCCATCTAAAGTTACGGTGTGATCTAAAATTTTACTCCTAGCTGTATGCGGTCCTATGACTAGAACTTCTGTCTTATCCAGATTTAGCAGAAGGAAGTTAATTAGCATCCAATTTCTTATGTCCTGCACACATTGCTCAATTTTAGTAAGCTGTTTTTTCTCATCAGGTTTTGCTGAGACATATAACTGTGTATCGTCAGCATAACAATGGAAACTAATACCATGCTTACGGATTATGTTGCCCAGAGGAAGCATGTAAAGGAAAAAGCAGTGGACCTAAAACTGAACCCTGCGGAACGCCAAACTCCACTAGAGAACATGCAGAATAATCACCATTTAAGTCTACATACTGATAACGATGGGTCAGATAGGATCTAAGCCAGGAGAGGGCTGTACCCTTAATTCCTACTACATTTTCTAATCTGTGAAGAAGAATAGCGTGATCAATGGTGTCAAAAGCTGCACTGAGGTCAAGTAATACAAGCATAGTTACACAACCCTGATCAGAGGCCAATAGAATGTCATTTATTACTTTAACGAGTGCTGTCTCTGTACTGTGATGAGGCCTAAATCCTGACTGATACAGTTCATGTATGCCATTTCTATGTATATATGAGCATAGCTGCTCCGCTACTATCTTTTCCAGAATCTTAGTGATAAAGGGGAGGTTTGATATTGGCCTGTAACTGGACAGCTGACAGGGGTCGAGGTCAGGTTTCTTAATTATTGGTTTGATAACTGCTAATTTAAAAGATTTTGGAACATAACCAATGCTGAGTGAAGAATTAATTATTCTCAACAGGGGTTCTGTTATTGCTGGTACTATCTGTTTAAGAAAATGTGTCGGTACAGGATCTAATATACAGGTTGATGAATTTGCAGAAGAGATGAGTGAAATTAGTTCATTCTCTTCAAGGGGAGTAAAGTATTCTAGGTTCTGATCTGACATGGCTAGATTAACATCTGCATTAATTACATTGTTCGGTTTCAAAACCTCAATTTTATGCCTAATATTTACAATTTTATTATTAAAAAAATGCATGAAGTCCTCACTATTGCATGATGTTGTTGTGGAAATTTCTGCAGTGGTCTTATTTCTGGTTAATTTGGCTACAGCATTAAATAAGAATCTAGAATTATTTTTGTTATTTTCTATAAGAGTGGAGAGATATGTTGATCTAGCTACACTAAGAGCTTTTCTATAGTTCAGGATGCTCTCCTTCCATGCTATTTGAAATACTAACAATTTAGTTTGACGCCATTTACGTTCTAATTTCCGAGCGGTCTGTTTTAAAGTGCGCGTGTGATCGTTATACCAGGGAGCAAGTTTCTTATCTCTAATAATTTTTCTTTTAACTGGAGCTACATTATCTAAGGTATAGCGAAATGTTGACTCTAAATATTCAGTCGCCTGATCGAGTTCTGTGGGGTCAGACGGTGATCTAATCGAAGTTGGGAACTCTGGGAGATTACAGATAAAACTCTGTTTGGTAGTTGATGTAAATGTACGTTTCATACGGTAGCGCGGCGCTGTGCGTACATTATTACTGTGACACACTTGAATTGAGACAAGATAGTGATCTGAGATAACTTCAGATAGTGGTATTGTGAATAAATTTCTTATACTTAATCCGAATAATATTATTAAATCTAAAGTGTGACCTGCTTTATGAGTGGGTCCTACTACACACTGATTTACTCCTACCGAGTCCAGTATGGACATAAATGCTGTTCTCAGAGGGTCTTCCAGGTTTTCAAAATGAATATTAAAATCTCCAGCAATTAACACTTTGTCTACAGAAACGACTAGGTTTGAGAGGAAATCTGCAAATTCACTAAAAAATTCCGAGTACGGCCCTGGAGGTCTGTAATGACAATTAGCGGGATCCACTGAGCTGACTTAATATAGTTAAATACACTTATGTTACTATAAAGAATTTCAAATAAATTAAATTTGTGTCCGTGTTTTTGTACAATAGTCAAATTATCATTGTGAATAACTGCGACGCCTCCTCCTCTACCAGTTAACCGAGGCTGGTGTATGTAGCTGTATCCAGGAGGACTAGCTTCATTTAGAGCTACATACTCGTCCTGTTTAATCCAGGTTTCTGTTAAACAGAGTATATCAAACTCCTGATCTGTGATAATTTCATTAACTATAACTGCTTTAGATGCGAGAGATCTAATATTTAACAGTCCGAGCTTCAGATCAGAGGTGCCGGCTGCGCATTCAGTGTGATCTGAGTTTGTGGTCTTTATGTTAATTAAATTACTAAAACAGACTTTCTGAGTCTTTCTAAATTAGTTTTTAGCTCGGGGAACAGACACAGTCTCAATAGAGTGAACCCTGAGTGACGACTCTATGCAGCTAGCAGACGGTTGGTTTAGCCTGTCTGTCTGCTTCCTGGCCTGGGCTCTGGATTGTCACCGATTAACTAGGCCTCTTCTGAGACTATGAGCTATACTACAGGAAATGAGAGCAGCACCTTCCCGAGTGGGATGGACACCGGCCCGCCCTAACAGGCCAGTTTTGCCCTCAAAGGTCTTCCAATTATCAGTGAAGCCCACGTTGTTTTCGGAGCACCACCTGGACATCCAGCGGTTCAGCGACCATAACCTGCTGTAAGTTATGTCACCACGTCTCATTGGGATGGGACCAGAGCATACTACTCCATCGGACATCGCCTTCACTAATTTGCAGCGGAACTTTACAGCTCTTCTCTGTCATGTTACACCTACACAGCCTAGAAGACACATAATGAAATATGTAAATGTATGATTTACAGTGCATTAGGAGAGTATATACAGCGCTTCACTTTTTCCACATTTTGTTATGTTAACAGCCTTATTCCAAAATGGATTTAATTCATTAATTTCCTCAAAGTTCTACAAACAATACCACATAATGACAAAAGAAGTTTGTTTGAAATCTTTGCAAAGAAACAAGAACCCAATGGTCAGTTTGAAAAAGCTCCAGTGTGATTTATGTTGCAATAACAAAGGTTTATTTCCATCTTTTTTACAACTCAGAACTCACTCACTCATCTTCTATACAACTTTATCCTGTATATGGGGGGGGGGTGCTTGGTGGAGGGGGGGGTGCTTGGTCTTATGGAAAAGGGGTAATTTTACTTAGGGAAGGAAAGGGTTAATCAGCTCTGCCTGAGGCATTTGTTTAATGTTGCTCTTATTTGCGCTCCATGAGACCGAGATGCTGGAAAAGTCAGCAAGCAGCAACTCTTTCTGCACCTTTTAAACTGCTTCATTGAAGGACAAATAACGAACTGGTCTAAATAAAATTGTTACGTTTTACAGTTTAAACCAGCATATAACACACTAGACTTCTGTTATATTTACTGGTTTAAACTGTAAAAAATACATGTTATGCAGTAAAAGCAATTACTGTTTTGCTGTATATTTTACGGAATTGTTCTGGTAACCCCAGCTGCCAGTTTTTTTCCGTAAAAACTACGGGATTTTTTTTTTACAGTGTACCTCCTTTAAACGAACGGTTATCATAGGATCTACTATTTGAGGATCTTTTTTACCACTCACCGAATTTTCGTCTTCAACTGCGCCCTCTCCCTCAATTTCTGACTCGGCACCCTCCACTAAACCACGCCCAGGTAAAACGCCTAACTCCACTAACTTATCGTATAACTCATTCCTAATGACCTGTTTCTTCTGCTCTTTAGGGACAGTTAAATTGTAAAATTCAGCTATTAATATTAGATCCTTCTTTCTACATCGATCAAATTCTTCTACGGAAGGCGAGAGTGTAAATTTTATTAAATCAAAATCCATTTTACCAATTTCCTCCCCTACCCAAAATTCAAAAACAGCTAAGCAAAAAAATTGGTTCCACGAATATAATGAACGAGCGGATGAGCCCCCAATTGTCACGTCCCGGCCAGTCTAGGGTTGGCAAGGCCGATGACAAGAACGAAAAAAAAAAAAGAATTAAAAGGAATACAAGTTAGGCCCCTCTCCTGTCCCAGATTCAATAATCACAACAGCGATTTCCCACAAAAAGGTAACAGATTTATTTCTGTTTACAGTACGTAGATACAGTAGGAAGCATCGGGTCGGAAAGGGATCAAGGCCAAAAAAATAAACAGAACGAGAAACTAACTAGCCTTGGCAGCGTTGACTTACCTACTAAATAAAAGGAAAAAAAATACAGAGACCTTTCCTGTCTCCCTAACTGGCCAAAAACCAGGAGAAAATAAGAAGTCACCGAAACTCAAAAGGCAATCCCCCTCCTACAGCTTCCCATTTAAACAGGAGGAAAAGGAAATTACAGATAGGCTATTAAATATAAAAAAGGTAAGCCACAATAAATGAGTTAAACGTCCCAAAGGACTGGCAATATTACTAGTATATTTTGATACACTTTCGTTACGAAGTAACGAAATTCGTTAACACCACACCCAAGTTGTCTGGAGCAGGAGACGGAGGGCAAATCAATTCAAGACACGCACGGAGGAGCTTAACGACACGCGCGCACACACAGCTCCTCGCGTCCTGCTCTGCTTTCCAGCATTTAAACTCTCGCTTGCCTCGTAATTTCCTGCAGCTGGATCCAATCAGGCTCTACCAAGAGAGACACAGAGAGAGAGAGAGAGAGAGAAACTGCGCACTCCAAGGCACGCACATTTACACATCCATTCAATCAATTTAATAAGTAAACTACGTCCAAGGACGTAACAGGAAAGATAATAATGGGGAAATAAACAGGTTGTCGACCATGTCGACCTAAATCAATCATTTTTGACACAATTTACTGTAAATCTTCTTTCCACAACAAGCACAAAAGCTCTCCCTAATATCTCGAAGAGTCTGTTTGTATCTTTATCTGATTACAGGACGTTGTGTGGTGTGTAGTCACATTTTAATCATGTATTAATTCTGATCTTTGTAGTAAGTGTGTCATGTGGACTATAGAAGCTCTAAACCTGTCTGATGAAACGTAGAAAGACAAAGACAAGAATAGAACAGAAACAAACTGATTGTAGTTGCTTTTGAATAAATAATAAGGCGAGGACATCTGGTCTGGTTCAGATAAAGAGTCGTGAGTTTGAATGTAGGAACTTCATGTACATGGTGTTGATTATGTTAGTAGAGATGTTTGTGCATAAAATGGGACAGCTGAGAGAACGAGATCACTGTTCTCCATGCTGCACCTGTTTGTTGTATGAGACTGGTCCTTCTGCAGAAGTTTAAATAAAACCTTTGTGACTTTGCTCTTATCCAGTGTATGAATTACTTGTCTTTATAGTGTTTTCAGAATTTCCGCCACATTAGTAGTTACTGATGTTCAATAATGATACACTTTACATTTCACTATAATGGTGGCAGATTCATATTTAATTGTTGGCTTGCTAATGTAGTATTTTGCACTTTGATATAAACACCTTATAGAATTGTCCGCCAAATTTTCTAAGGTAACAATTCAATAAGGTTTAGATATTATTTAACAAGATATTATTTATCATAATGCTATCTAGCCAACACGTTCTAAGAAGTTAAACTCTAATCCAGAAAAAGGCAGTTTAGTCCTTTTGTGCACAGACATGAACTAAACACATCCTGAAAATGGACGGGCTTCTCCTTCAACATACTGTACAGAACATAATGTCTTCTTATATTTAAATGGGTCATATTTTACAGATGTGTTATGAAATAATACACTGCCCAGCCAGAAAAAGTCACACACTCCTAAGATTTTACTTAATGCTCATCACTCTGGAATAGGCTCAATCTGACCCCATCAGCAGAGGTCGAATTGTGAAAAATGAATAAATAAATAAATTCACGGGAGGTGGTGTGATTTTGGGGGGTAATTAACAAAATATAAGCTTAATTAAATCAACTTGGAGCCATCAAAACAAAACTATCATTTGATCCTTTCTGTGGCCTCATCTGAGGAGGATTATAGGAGCAGAATCAAAATCTACATAAACCTTAGTAATTAAATAATCTAATAGTACTGTAGTTTTGTATGACAACGTACCAGTCTCTCTCTCTCTCTCACACACACACACACAAAAAAAAAAAAAAACATCAAATCACTATTATGGCTTTGTAAGGGTCCTCCACTAGAGGTCACTGTTTTTATTTTGTAGTTTTTGTTGGCCGACTCAGTTTCCCAGCAGGCACCTCGGTCAGGTGATGCAGTGCACACCTGAACCGAGGTAGCCATCAATCAATCTATAAATAGCTGTTTAGACTGGGAAACTGGGTCGAGCATTTTTGGGAATGCCACTGTCAGTTATGTGGGCATTTTGGTTTGTTTTTGTTATCTGTTTAATTTGTACTTTGATTTTAGTTGTGTTGACTTGGGCTCTCTTATTGGCAATGTCTCTGTGTATGTTTTGTGTGTCTGTGTTAGTGGAGCTGATTCAGTCCTGTCCTCCTGTGTTCTTGTGGTTAGCTAGAGCAGGTAAGCAGTTAGGTGTGTGTGTGGCTAGGAGCATGATTAGCTAAAGGCTATGTTGAGTTTATAGTACAGTTACAGTACTAGCATGCTTCTAGCCATAGCCCCTCTGTGTCTCTAGCTGTCCTGTGTTTCCTCTCCCCCTATTGTCCCAGTGCGCCTAGTTTTAGAGTGCTGTCCCTCCTGACTGGGGAGTAACGACTAGCTTGTGAGTGCCGCCTCGCTTAGTCTTGGAGGGCTGCCTCGCCTAGCCACTGGGTATCCTTTGTTTGTGTTTCTGAGCCCCTATTCCCTAGTGTGTTTAAGCTATTAGGTAAGTATAGCTTAGTGCATGTTGGGGCTAAAGACATGCTTAGCTAGGTGTATGTGTAGCTAACTGCCATGGTTAAGCAATGCTTAACCATGTTTAGCTAAAAGCCATGCCTAGCTGATTGCCATGTCTTTAGCCCTTGTCCTGTCCCTCTCTTGGTCTCTCGTCTCGTCTTTACGTGTCTCCTGTCCCTCTCTAGTGTCTCCTGTCCCTCTCTAGTGTCTCCTGTCCCTCTCTAGTGTCTCCTGTCCCTCTCTAGTGTCTCCTGTCCCTCTCTAGTGTCTCCTGTCCCTCTCTTGGTCTCTCGTCTCGTCTTTACGTGTCTCCTGTCCCTCTCTTGGTCTCTCGTCTCGTCTTTACGTGTCTCCTGTCCCTCTCTAGTGTCTCCTGTCCCTCTCTAGTGTCTCCTGTCCCTCTCTAGTGTCTCCTGTCCCTCTCTTGGTCTCTCGTCTCGTCTTTACGTGTCTCCTGTCCCTCTCTAGTGTCTCCTGTCCCTCTCTAGTGTCTCCTGTCCCTCTCTAGTGTCTCCTGTCCCTCTCTAGGTCTCTCGTCTCGTCTTTACGTCTCTCGTCTCGTCTTTACGTCTCTCGTCTCGTCTTTACGTGTCTCCTGTCCTCTCTAGTGTCTCCTGTCCTCTCTAGTGTCTCCTGTCCCTCTCTACGTGTCTCCTGTCCCTCTCTACGTGTCTCCTGTCCCTCTCTACGTGTCTCCTGTCCCTCTCTACGTGTCTCCTGTCCCTCTCTTGGTCTCTCGTCTCGTCTTTACGTGTCTCCCGTCCTCCCTAGTGTCTCCCGTCCTCCCTAGTGTCTCCCGTCCTCCCTAGTGTCTCCCGTCCTCCCTAGTGTCCAGTTTCAGCTCCACGCCTCGTTTGTGTCTTGTTACGTTTGTCCCCCTGCCTTTGTCTCGCCACAGGACGTGTTTCGTGTCTCCTCCTGCCTGTGTCTCGTCACAGGATGTGTGTTTGTTCCCCTGTCTGTGTCTTGCCAGAGAGCCCCTGTTAGCACAAAGTTAAGTATGGTTTAAGTTTGTTTGTTCCTTTGTTTGTATCTTTATTTATACTTTGTTTAACCTTTATTAAAGACTCTTTTTTTGGTTAACACCACCCCTCTGCCTCTATGCCTGCTCCTTCCGCCCACGGCGTTCAACACCTTGCCACAACACCCCATTCATGACAGAATGCTCGACCAACCAAGGCATAGCAGAGGGGGCTGGGACTTTAAAGCGGCAGCCTCGCGTGGAGGCCACCGCTGCAGCACCCTTCGCGCCTCACGGGGAGGCCACCGCTGCAGCACCCTTCGCGCCTCACGGGGAGGCCACCGCTGCAGCACCCTTCGCGCCTCACGGGGAGGCCACCGCTGCAGCACCCGCCGAGCGCCTCGAGGGGAGGCCACCGCTGCAGCAGCCGCCGAGCGCCTCGAGGGGAGGCCACCGCTGCAGCAGCCGCCGAGCGCCTCGAGGGGAGGCCACCGCTGCAGCAGCCGCCGAGCGCCTCGAGGGGAGGCCACCGCTGCAGCAGCCGCCGAGCGCCTCGAGGGGAGGCCACCGCTGCAGCAGCCGCCGAGCGCCTCGAGGGGAGGCCACCGCTGCAGCAGCCGCCGAGCGCCTCGAGGGGAGGCCACCGCTGCAGCAGCCGCCGAGCGCCTCGAGGGGAGGCCACCGCTGCAGCAGCCGCCGAGCGCCTCGAGGGGAGGCCACCGCTGCAGCAGCCGCCGAGCGCCTCGAGGGGAGGCCACCGCTGCAGCAGCCGCCGAGCGCCTCGAGGGGAGGCCACCGCTGCAGCAGCCGCCGAGCGCCTCGAGGGGAGGCCACCGCTGCAGCAGCCGCCGAGCGCCTCGAGGGGAGGCCACCGCTGCAGCAGCCGCCGAGCGCCTCGAGGGGAGGCCACCGCTGCAGCAGCCGCCGAGCGCCTCGAGGGGAGGCCACCGCTGCAGCAGCCGCCGAGCGCCTCGAGGGGAGGCCACCGCTGCAGCAGCCGCCGAGCGCCTCGAGGGGAGGCCACCGCTGCAGCAGCCGCCGAGCGCCTCGAGGGGAGGCCACCGCTGCAGCAGCCGCCGAGCGCCTCGAGGGGAGGCCACCGCTGCAGCAGCCGCCGAGCGCCTCGAGGGGAGGCCACCGCTGCAGCAGCCGCCGAGCGCCTCGAGGGGAGGCCACCGCTGCAGCAGCCGCCGAGCGCCTCGAGGGGAGGCCACCGCTGCAGCAGCCGCCGAGCGCCTCGAGGGGAGGCCACCGCTGCAGCAGCCGCCGAGCGCCTCGAGGGGAGGCCACCGCTGCAGCAGCCGCCGAGCGCCTCGAGGGGAGGCCACCGCTGCAGCAGCCGCCGAGCGCCTCGAGGGGAGGCCACCGCTGCAGCAGCCGCCGAGCGCCTCGAGGGGAGGCCACCGCTGCAGCAGCCGCCGAGCGCCTCGAGGGGAGGCCACCGCTGCAGCAGCCGCCGAGCGCCTCGAGGGGAGGCCACCGCTGCAGCAGCCGCCGAGCGCCTCGAGGGGAGGCCACCGCTGCAGCAGCCGCCGAGCGCCTCGAGGGGAGGCCACCGCTGCAGCAGCCGCCGAGCGCCTCGAGGGGAGGCCACCGCTGCAGCAGCCGCCGAGCGCCTCGAGGGGAGGCCACCGCTGCAGCAGCCGCCGAGCGCCTCGAGGGGAGGCCACCGCTGCAGCAGCCGCCGAGCGCCTCGAGGGGAGGCCACCGCTGCAGCAGCCGCCGAGCGCCTCGAGGGGAGGCCACCGCTGCAGCAGCCGCCGAGCGCCTCGAGGGGAGGCCACCGCTGCAGCAGCCGCCGAGCGCCTCGAGGAGGTCCCAGCAACACCAGCAAGCCTCATGTGGAGGCCCCCACCTTCGTCCAGTAGCCCTTATTCAAGGCTCACCGCCTTCGGAGCGACACCCCAGCACAGCGTCCAGCACCCGGCTTCGATGTCGGGCACCCACCGCTGCACGGCGGAGAAAAAGCCAGTACCGCATCGGCCGCCCGGATTGGGGGACAACACAGCGCTGTCTTCAGGGGCTCTACTTCTCAGAGCAATACAGTGCTGCCCCCTCCGCCCGGCCTACAACAGCGATCCGGTGCTGCCTCCGCCACACAGTTGACTACGGGAGTTAGCCCGTCGGGGTCGGGTGAAGGGACACCAGGGAAGTGCCTTGGGATCACCAATAGCGCTCCGGAGGAGCGGTTTAAGGGGGGGGGTACTGTAAGGGTCCTCCACTAGAGGTCACTGTTTTTATTTTGTAGTTTTTGTTGGCCGACTCAGTTTCCCAGCAGGCACCTCGGTCAGGTGATGCAGTGCACACCTGAACCGAGGTAGCCATCAATCAATCTATAAATAGCTGTTTAGACTGGGAAACTGGGTCGAGCATTTTTGGGAATGCCACTGTCAGTTATGTGGGCATTTTGGTTTGTTTTTGTTATCTGTTTAATTTGTACTTTGATTTTAGTTGTGTTGACTTGGGCTCTCTTATTGGCAATGTCTCTGTATGTTTTGTGTGTCTGTGTTAGTGGAGCTGATTCAGTCCTGTCCTCCTGTGTTCTTGTGGTTAGCTAGAGCAGGTAAGCAGTTAGGTGTGTGTGTGGCTAGGAGCATGATTAGCTAAAGGCTATGTTGAGTTTATAGTACAGTTACAGTACTAGCATGCTTCTAGCCATAGCCCCTCTGTGTCTCTAGCTGTCCTGTGTTTCCACCCCCTCCTAGTTGCCCAGTGTGCCTAGCCTTTGATGGTGTCCTCAGCCTAGCCTTTGATGGTGTCCTCAGCCTAGCCTTTGATGGTGTCCTCAGCCTAGCCTTTGATGGTGTCCTCAGCCTAGTTTTAGAGTGTCCCCCTATTGTCCCAGTGCGCCTAGTTTTAGAGTGCTGTCCCTCCTGACTGGGGAGTAACGACTAGCTTGTGAGTGCCGCCTCGCTTAGTCTTGGAGGGCTGCCTCGCCTAGCCACTGGGTATCCTTTGTTTGTGTTTCTGTGCCCCTATTCCCTAGTGTGTTTAAGCTATTGGGTAAGTATAGCTTAGTGCATGTTGGGGCTAAAGACATGCTTAGCTAGGTGTATGTGTAGCTAACTGCCATGGTTAAGCAATGCTTAACCATGTTTAGCTAAAAGCCATGCCTAGCTGATTGCCATGTCTTTAGCCCTTGTCCTGTCCCTCTCTTGGTCTCTCGTCTCGTCTTTACGTGTCTCCCGTCCTCTCTAGTGTCTCCCGTCCTCTCTAGTGTCTCCCGTCCTCTCTAGTGTCTCCCGTCCTCTCTAGTGTCTCCCGTCTTCTCTAATGTCCAGTTTCAGCTCCACGCCTCGTTTGTGTCTTGTTACGTTTGTCCCCCTGCCTGTGTCTCGCCACAGGACGTGTTTCGTGTAACCCCCTGCCTGTGTCTCGCCACAGGACGTGTTTCGTGTTTCCTCCTGCCTGTGTCTCGTCACAGGACGTGTGTTTGTTCCCCTGTCTTTGTCTTGCCAGAGAGCCCCTGTTAGCACAAAGTTAAGTATGGTTTAAGTTTGTTTGTTCCTTTGTTTGTATCTTTATTTATACTTTGTTTAACCTTTATTAAAGACTCTTTTTTTGGTTAACACCACCCCTCTGCCTCTATGCCTGCTCCTTCCGCCCACGGCGTTCAACACCTTGCCACAACACCCCATTCATGACAGGCATTTAAAAACCTCTTTTTGACCCTTTTGTACCCAGACATGTAGGTGAAGCCACAACGTCTAATAAAAAGACAAAACCTCTTCTTTAAATTGAGAATAAAACACAAATTGTGTAAAGACTTTTATAGTAAGTCTTTTATAATCATTAAAGCTGTCAGTCATTTTGAAAAACTCTTGTATTAAACTGAATTCTTGTTTTCATCATGTCTCCGCTGAGAGATTTGTGTGTATCATACCTTCAATTCTCTTATTTTTGAAATATGCCAAAAGCTGTGCTTGAACTGTTCTCTTGGCTGTCGCAAAATGGCTGGTTTTAGAGAGGGGATGGCTTTTGTAATTTTTTTCACCAGGGGGACGCTATCCCCCCCACATTCCCTTTAAATCGAGCCCTGCTCATCAGGTCACATGACCTTTTTCCATCGCTCCAAAGTCTAGTCTTTATGTTCCTTAGCAAACTGAAGCCTTTTTTCTGATGAATCTCACTAACAAGTGGTTTTCGTATGAACACACAACTGTTTAGTCCCAATCCTGAGTCGATTTTTTTTTTTTTTTTTTTTTTTTTTTAAACTTCACTTTAAAAATGTTTAAGTGATCGCCATTCATGATTTTTTTTTTTGACCACAGTTCTTCCACAAAGTTGAGTGTTCATCTTTCCAGAGCTTGATAACGTATAGAAGGGTGTCCTAACCCAGTCCCAGAAATAAAGTTAAAAGGGTTGTTTTTTTGCAGCCCAATAATTTGACCCTTCTTTCCTGACCAAGTTTTTAGTTGTGTCATATGACGACTATATTTGGGCCAAACAACATTGATGATGAACGCTCTCAATTAAACCATAAATTTACATTTAATCATCGCCCAGTGTTTCCCAGGTTAATATTTTCATTAACCATTTCTTCATATTGTACTGTAAATATATTTATGACAAATATTTTATTTAGGTATTTTATTGTTTTTTTTTTATTTTACCTTTGCGGAACACCACATCTCAGTACCAGCCAAACTGCATAGGTGAAATAGGGGTGTTGGGGTGTAATGAATGAAATAGTGTTATCACGAGGTCTTTCATTATTTCACTCCATTAATCACTTACATTAAATTTCAATGATCATGCTCATATCATAAAATGTCATGTCTCTACACACCGCAAAACTGACCACACAGTGATTAAAGGAGAAAAAGGGCGAATATCCTCGCATGGCCTAGTTAGAGCCCAGACTTAAACCCCACTGAAAATCTGTGGAATGACTTAAAGACTGCAGTCCTCAAGCATTTACCATCAAATTTAACTCAACTTGGGCAGTTCTGCAAAGAAGAGTGGGCAGTAAAAGCAGTTATTGTAAATGTTCTAAGCTTAGAGTGCCATTGAGAAGGTGATTAGCTTCACCGGACGGAGTATACCAGGATGAGGTAATCCTTTTCCAAATGACTGATTCTGTTTTGTTATTTTTTGTATTTATTTTCTCACATGTTGATGTTATATTTTTCACTTGGATGTTTAAGGTTGTAATGGGTAATTACAGCTGGATAAAACAAAAACTGTCTGTCAACTTTATACTTCTATTAGCATCATCTAATGCAGAGGTTTTGATTCTGAAGAGCACATCTGTGCTTCCAAACCAACAAAGTCTGATCTCATTCAGCTGTTTCCTGGGGTAGATATTACAGCCATGTCTACATGACGTCTTTACAGGTACCCCCACTAGGCTGCACTCCAGCAGCTGATGATTTCATCCGATTATTACCACAACAACAATCAAATTAAGTAATGCATTAGATAACATGGTTAATATAATAAAACTGGTGAGCATTATAGTTTCAAGATTCAAAGAACTTTATTAATCCCGGAGGAAAATTGCTTGCTTGTTATAACAGTTTATAACAGAGAACAGAGATTATTTTTAAAGACAAAAAAAAAAATCAACATCAGAGGTGTAAAAAAAATATAACACATTTTGCACCACACTTTCACAAGCTGAATAACATCATGTTTAACCGATAAATAGACTAAATACATGAACAAATATATAATTACAGGCTGAAGTAATTGGGGTTGGGGTTGGGGGTGGGGGGGGGCTCAGTGGATAAAGGATGTGATCACTCAGTTATTGCTGTGGAAGTTCAACATCTGAATGTTTATCATTCTGGTCTAAATGCTGTAAAACAAAACAGGACGGAATGACAGTGTTATTTACCATTAGTCATCACACACACACACACACACACACACACACACTGTAAATCGAAGTATTTGACAGGAGAGAATAAATTATAATCACTCATTTTTCCTAAGACCAAAAATGGATTAGCTTTTAGATTACATGAAGACTTTTTAAAATTTGGAAGGATCTATCTATCTATCCTCAAAATAATATAAACTAATTCCTTTATTACAAACATTAAATGTAAATCTGCATAAATAAATAAATGTGTGTGTGTGTGTGTGTGTGTGTGTGTGTGTGTGTGTGTGAACCTCAGTTTCTCCAGTCCAGCAGAGAGCAGCTTCACTTCTGCACCCTGCAGGTTATTGAACCTCAGGTCCAGTTCTCTCAGTCTGGAGGAGTTTAAGCTGAGAACTGAGAACAGAACTCTACAGCTCTTCTCTGTCAGATTACACAAACGCAGACTGGAAGGAAAAATAGGAAATAGGTGAATGTATTATATATTATATATCTTATTATACTATATATATAAATGTGTTCATTTATTTGATAACTGATCTGTGTGTGTGTGTGTGTGTGTGTGTGTGTGTGTGTGTGTACCCCAGTTTCTCCAGTGTACAGTGTGGATTCTCCAGTCCAGCACAGAGCAGCTTCACTCCTGAATCCTGCAGTTTATTCTCACTCAGGTCCAGTTCTCTCAGTCTGGAGGACCCTGAGCTGAGGACTGAGGAGAGAGCTCTACAGCTGCCGTCTGTCAGGTTACACCAACGGAGCCTGCGAGAGAAATCGTGGAACAAGTCAATATATCAATAATTTTATAGAATAACTATCTTCATGAATATATTATAGATAGACTAGATTGGACATATCCACCACTTTTCTGGCAGATGCCAAACCCAGAATGTAGGGGAACTAAGGCCATATTTAACGATGCGGATCTCACGAGGAGCAGAACCACGCAAAGGTGCTCTGCATTGTTCAGAAACAGACCTTTAGGCTGCTACCCCATGGAGTTCTGGACAGGCAGAGACATGGTCACCCAGATGCATGGTAGCCAGACAATGGCACCGTAAGCACAGTTAGTGCGAACCCTTAGATAGAGCACAGGCCCTGAGACCTGTGATCATTAGGTAGCACCAATAAACGTATCTGGTCCAAAGACAAAGCGCATGTTCAAGTGTATAAAGCACATAAATATGATACATTAATCATCAGTAAGGGCAAACCCCCCCAAAAGGATCAAAAGTTTTATTTTTATTTTACAAAGCCCCATCAGGTCGCGAGGAGATGGCGGAGCTCTGTTTATTTTGTGTTTTCAGTTTTCCTTTGTTTTCTTTTTAGCCTACTAATTAACAATCCCACGCTATCTTCCATTGTGAAGGTCTTCGTGTGCATGTCATAGGCACTCTCAGATTTATTCCTCAGAAGCCCTGCGTAAAGGCTCTTATAAATGTAAAGTATAATACCATGTACAGATCTGGCCATTACGAACACACGTTTCGAGAAAATCGATCCCGCGACTTGCTGCGGCTGCGCACAGCAAGCTGTGAAAATGCCATTCATTACCTGTAGGGGGCAGTCATGTTTCAGTCTGAAATATTGTGTGTCTACTGAAGCCGAAAATTTTATCTCTCTTAGGCGCCCATTGACAGCAAGCGACGGAGCTCATAAACGTGTTGAGCTCAAACTGTAAATACTGATATGTATTTATTTTTTTATTTTCTTCCCTCTTTCAGTGATGATACTTTTTTAACTGCGCTTTCTCCATTCAGTATTATTATTATTAGTAGTAGTAGTAGTGGTAGAATTAGTAGTGCTCCAAATTTATTATTATTGTTATTATACTTATTATTATTGTAACGCACCCAGGCGTGTGTGCAAAAAGATGAAGTACAACAAATAATGCAAAAATGTATGATATGTTAGCCTAAAGCATAATTGTTTTATTGTGTTTATGCGCTTTAAATACGCACTAAACAATAAACACTGCCTTGTGCAAAGTGAAAGTGAGTTGCGCGTGTGGCTTTTTGATCAAAAGGCTGATAAACGCGTGCGCAGATATGAGCAGATTTATTGATAAAACTACAGACATTAAATGAAAAACACAAAAATATATGCTACTCGCTAAATACAACACGACAGCACGCAGAATCCCCGGGCTTTCACTGCGCTTCCTCCATTCCTTAGTACTGTAGTGGTACACTAAAAAATGCTGCATTTCTGTAAACACATCGTTGGGTTGTTTATGCTGGGTCAAAATTCTGTGTTATTTCAGGTACTTTAATCACACTGTTGGGTTGCTTTTGCTATGAATACTAAAAGTGCTGCATGATTAAACTCAATGCAAAAATAATGGAAAAAGAAATGTCTCCGTTTTCGCCCTTTTGTTCTGGTGTTTATGCTGTAAACCCATGGGTGAACACGATGATTTAAGAATTTAATTAAACATATCTATATATGTATGTATAAATAAGTGGCATTTTAATTCAAATCCAACATTTTACATTTACATTTATGCATTTGGCAGATGCTCTTATCCAGAGCGACTTCCTTTTTTTTTTTTTTTTCTCATTACACATCTGAGCAGTTGAGGGTTAAGGGCCTTGCTTAAGGGCCCAACAGTGGCAACTTGGTGGTTGTGGGGTTTAAACTGTGTTAGAATGCTGTGTCGTTGTTTTCACGGAGACATGGCTCAGCGACAGAGTACCGGACGCTCCTATTCAGCTAGACGGGCTAGCCTCGGTTCGCACCGACAAAAATGCAGCTCTGTGCGGTAAGACTCGCGGTGGCGGCTTGTGTGTTTACATCAACACGAAATGGTGCAAGAACTCTGTGCTAGTTTCTAGTTATTGCTCATCGCTGGTGGAGTTTGTGATTGTTAGATGCAGACCTTTTTATTTACCTCGAGAATTCACCACTGTTTTCATTATCGGAGTGTACATTTCACCTAGCGCTAATGCTAAGGAAGCGCTATAGGAACTGTATACAAAGATCAGTGAACTGCAAAATACACACCCGGATGGACTGTTTATTCAAATATGCAAATCTCAAGTCAGTGCTTCCTAGATTCCATCAGTATGTGGACTTTGCAACGAGAGGGGAAAACACTCTGGATCTTGTTTACACAAACATCCCCGGCGCATATCGGGTGCTTATGTGCTTATGTGACCCATAATTATTTTTTCTCAGTATAAATAAATATTTTGGGTTTTAACCATCAAATTTGGGTTCCATCAAAAGAGCAAAGACAAACTTAGGAGGGGTGAAAAGTGAGAAACCACAATTTCTGACCACTAGATGGTGCTAATTGCTATGTTGGTAGGGGATTCTTTCGCCCTCCTGATGCACAAATGTGTTTGTGTTTAAGCCAGCTCAGACAAACCTAAGGAATGCGGGAGCACACACCTAGGGTACTTTAATCGTTAGTGCATCAACAGTGTCAGCATAAAGCCAAGTGAAATTAGGGCAAAAAATATAATCAGTGAAAAATACAGTGATATTAACTACTGTAGTAAAACACAGTGATCCCTGTCCTGCGATAACAGACGCTAATCCTCTGGAACTGTTTAGTTGTTTTAGTAAGTGTGAATGTTTGTTTGGATTTAAAGTCTCTGCAGCTGCATTTATTCACAGTTGTGATAAGTGATTAATGCCTCTTCAGATTCGTGATGGGGGAACATTATGTATGGTTAAATGACAAAATAAATACTTATGCGTGTGGACAGGTATTTGTTCCAGATATTATGCGCCATTAATCGCTTTTGTTATGACAATTTTTCTTTTATCAGCGAAAAAAAAACATCAGCAAAATTTTTTTTTAATGAATCTTCATAAATATAATGAAAACAAAACCAATTGAAAGTTACACTTTAAGCTTTACTTTGCAGCAAAATATTATCTACCAGTGTATTAAACAGAACTAGATAAAATACACTGTGATGTAAAATACATAGCCTGCATTTGTATTCCGTATCTACACCGATCAGTATACTGTATATAAATTACAGATGTTACTGTGTCTTAGATAATAAAATTAAAATTTAGACTTGTAGTAGACAGGGGTTAATTGTTAAACTAAGAAAGACAAGGGAAAACATTTATTAAAGTAGAATGAGAACATGTATGAACCTGAACTATAAAACATTTACAATACATAAAGGGAAGACATTCGATACAATAAATAATAATATACTGTAATAATCACATTTGTTTATTCTTTAAATGATAAACAAATGTACTGTATACTGTAAATGCCCCACCAACGTAACGTGTTATTCGATATACTAAATACATTCGCTTGCCTTGTGTCTGTACCATTCTGTATAAATGTATAACTACTTGAGGACGATATATGAATTCCAAAAGACGTGTATTTATACAATGCCATTACACAAAGGCCTAAAAAGCCGTTATTTCATACGAGGTCACAGGACAAGTTGGCCGAGATGTAATTTAACTTTCTACTAAAGAATACAACGTTTAGCTTACAAGAATAAAAGTGGTAAGAATTGTGAATTCGGGTCTTTTTAATTTAAAAGTCTGAATTTGGGTCCATTGCTGTATATTACCTTGTAAAACGCTGTGTAAAAGCACTCACTCTTAATTACTCATGCTTTGTCAAAAATTCCACATCAATGTGGAATAATTTTTTTTAACTAATTTTTATTTGTATTATGTATATTTTATGAAACAAACCGAACAAAGCGTGCGTAAACTGAGTCTGAGGGGATACATGTGGATTTAAAAATTTTATAAAATTAAATACAAATCCCTAAAAAAGTAAAAGTTTCCCAATGTGCAATCGGCATGAACTGGGTCAGGTTAAACACAAGAAATTAAACAAACTGAGCCGAAAAATTGCACAAAGTTCAAAGTCACAGGGAGCGTAAACTTCTCAGTGACAATGTGTTTGTAAGTATCTTATATACAGGTCTGTGATTAGGTGTGTCAGTGATAATTCCAATGATCATCTCGGATTACTTTATTGTAACCCGGTTCCCTGAAAAAGCGGGAACGAGATGCTGCATGAAAACGCTATGAGAAAAGGTCTCTGTTCACCGGTTGTTGAAGCATGTGTGCCAAACATGCCAAAAACCCAGCCCATACAACCTCAGTCAGGTGACGCCATCTGATCAGGTGCACCCGGTGGCCACAAACAGGCATGAACCAGAAACATCCTCAGGTCAATTTTGTCTGAAAGGACATCCAGTCATGCCTACAGTGCGACATTGGAGAGCAGCATCTCGTTCCCGCTTTTTAGGTAACAGGGTTACAGTAAAGTAACCCGAGACGCTCTCTTTCAAAAGCTACACTTGAGGCTGCATGATAATGCTATGGGAACGAGAATACCAACGCCGCCGCACTGAAAGTGTCTGGACCCCAGGGTTGTGTAGCATGTGCGCACAATCATCAAAGAGGTCTAGACCTGATTGTGGGATGCTGACTCGACGACCTGTGAGCCTGGAGTAGCATGGACATCCAAACTATAAAATTTGTGCGGGGAGGACCAACCTGCCGCATCACACACTTGTTGCAAGGGGACACCGTTGCCAAAGCCACTGATGATGCAAGCCCCCTAGTTGAATGAGCCCTAACTCCTAGAGATGAAGTGTGACCATGCACCTCATAGGCTAGGGCAATAGCATCCCTCACCCAATGTGACATAGTTTGTCATTTGACATAGCATCCCCTGGCTCTCAGCCACAAGGGTCTCATGTGCAAAGGGCCCAAGGGTATCACTATGGATACACCTGCCATGAAACCCAGGATTCTCTGAAAGTAATGAACAGTCACTTTCTAGCCTAGCTTGATGTTCATTAGGGTATTTAGAATGGATTTGATATGTGCAGGAGACAGTTGTGCCTGCATTATGATCGAATCCCATACGGCCCCCAAATGCAGTGTCCTCTGAGCGAGAGAGAGAACGCTTTTCTTGGCATTGAGTCTCAACCCTAAAGATTTAAGATAAGCTAGGACGACATGCCGATGTCAAAGCGCAAGCTCCTGAGACTAAGCCAAAATCAGCCAGTCGTGTATGTAATTAAAAATATGGATGCCCTGGAACCGTATAGGAACCAGAGCTGCATCCATGCTTTTTGTATATGTGCAAGGTGACAAGGCTAGGCCAAATGGAAGGACCCGATACTGGTAAGCTTCGCCCCTGAAAGCGAACCAGATCTGGTCTTTTAGAGGCGGACTGTGAGGCGCGGCGAGTCGTACCCCAGTCCTTACAAGAAGGTGCTCAACTCGCCACATTATCTTTTTGCGCTTCACGCCTCATAAGAGTCAGATCTGGTCGGGATTGGGTGGCCGACGGTCCCGATTCTTGAGCACGGCGGGAAAGAAACCTCACGAACGTTTCTTCATAGCGTTTCGCCTCCCGAAACCTTGTGACGATGATATTAACGTTGAAAATGGGCAGCAAATAGGCCGGAAGGTGAGATGGGGCATCAAGGAGGAATGTACGATCCTGATTCTTGATGCCAGTGAGGTTAAGCCACAGATGTCTCTCCGTGGCAACCATGGCAGCCATAGAATGGCCAAGGCACGGGCCGTCTGCTTGGTGGCACGGAGAGACAAATCCATGGCTCAGCGCAGCTTTGAAAAAGCCTCCTCGCCGATGGACCCACTGGTGCTCAAGTCTTTCAGCAGGTCAGCCTGGTATGTCTGCAAAACCGCCATGGTGTGCAGGGCTGCACTGGCCTGACCTCCTGACTGAAAAGCCTTCCGCACTAGCGAAGATGTTAGTCTACACGGCTTAGTGGGGAGTGTGGGCTTCTTCAGTGAAGCTCCTGCAAGCATCTCTGCAAGCATCTCTTCAATCTGGAGCATGATCAAATAGCCCCGTTTCTTTGCATCAACGATCATCGAATAAATTGACGTCGATGGCACAAAGATACAAGCCGAATAAGGATTACTCCATGAAGGAGTTACTTCATCAAGGAGGTCACCAAAGAAGGGGAGAGACACTCGCAAACACAGCGCAGTCCTTGAAGACAAAAGACCTAATGATGTTTCCGGGTCATGCCTGTTTGTGGCCTCCGGGTGCACCTGATTAGATGGCGTCACCTGGCCGAGGTTGTATGGGCCGGGTTTTTGGCGTGTTTGGCACACATGCTTCAACAACCGGTGAACAGAGACCTTTTCCCATAGCGTTTTCATGCAGTATTGAGTGTAGCTTTTGAAAGAGAACCGGTATTAAGTAGCTTTTTGTTGGTGTTATTTTGGGTCTTATATAAGCAGCTTTTTGTTAATAAGAAAATGAGAGACAAACAGGGAAACTTAAATATCGGTGTCTGTATCTTTTTTTTCTTTCTCCATTCCTGCCCTCCAACAAGAAAACCTATTCTGGCATTTTGCAGGTCAAAAAGTATAACAACAACTTGGTCCAGCTAGACCTGAAACTAACACTGCCCCATTGTGTGTGTGTGTGTGTGTGTGTGTGTGTGTGTGTGTGTGTGTGTGTGTGTGTGTGTGTGTGTGTGTGTGCATGTGTGTGTGTGTGTGTGTGTGTATACCTCAGTATTTCCAGTGTACAGTGTGGATTCTCTAGTCCATCAGAGAGCAGGTTTATTCCAAAATCCTGCAAGTTATAATTCTCACTTAGGTCCAGTTCTTTCAGTCTGGATGATGTTGATCTGAGAACTGTGGTCAGAGCTCTACAGCTTTCCTCTGTAAGATTACTCTTAGACAGACTAAAACAAAAATGATGAAATATTAGAACTGATCTCAAATACAGAAACACAGCGATAATACAGCTAAAGTCTACCTTTCAATAGAACTGTGTGTGATTGTTATTGCATTCGAAGACTTCTCTACTTACACCTACAGACACCTTTAATTTCCAGTTGTTTGGGGGTAGACCTGAGTTCAAGTGGTGGGTTTACGTATGTCAGAATTTTAATAAAATGTTACTGAAAACATGAAGCCACCTTCTATTAAAGTACCAGACGCTTAAAAAATACAATTGGAATAATTTTCAAAAGACATTAATTAAATTGTGCAAACAGTGCAGTTTAATGGCCAAACAGACCACGCAGTAATATGTTTATAAATAAAAATACTAACTCAGCTTTTCTGGAGGCTTTGACCACAGGCATCAGCGTCAGAAGACATTCATCTGATGTGTCAAATTTCCTCAAATGGAACTCCTCTAGCTCCTGTTCTGAGTTCAGTAACACAAACACCAGAGCTGACCACTGAGCTGTAGACAGTCTGGTTCCACTAAGACGCTGATCACCTCCCTTCTTCAGGTACTTTTGTACTTCCTGCACTAGAGACTGATCATTCAGTTCATTTAGACAGTGGAACAGATTGATGGATTTCTCTGGAGATGGATTCACCCTGATCTTCTCCTTGATGTACCTGACTGTTTCCTGTTTGCTGTGAGAGCTGCTTCCTGTCTGTTGCATGAAGCCTCGTAAGAGAGTCTGATTGGACTCCAGTGAGAGACCCAGGAGGAAGCGGAGGAACAGGTCCAGGTGTCCATTCTCACTCTGTAATGCCTTGTCCACTGCACTCTTGAGGAAATCAGACACTGACTTGCTAAAAAGTTCAGACAGATCAGAAGTTTGTTTATCTGTTACATTTCTGCTAATGAAGGAAAGAAATGCATATAAAGCAGCCAGAAACTCCTGAACACTCAAATGTACAAAGCTGAAGACCTTTCCCAGGTGAAGCCCAAACTCCTCTCTGAAGATTTGGGTACACACTCCTGAGTAAACTGCAGCTTCTCTGACATCAATGCCACACTCTCTCAGGTCTTCCTCATAAAAGATCAGGTTTCCTTTTTCCAGCTGTTGGAAAGCCAGTTTCCCCAGTGTCAGGATACTCTCTCTGGTCTGCTGAGGATCAGGGTCACATTTCTGCTGGTACTTTTGGTCCTTGTGTTTGATCTGAAAGATCAGGAAGTGTGTGAACATTTGAGTCAGAGTCCTGGGGATCTGTCCACTCTCTTCTTCTCCCAACATTCTCTCTAGAACAGTGGCTGAGATCCAGCAGAAGACTGGGATGTGGCACATGATGTGGAGGCTTCTTGAAGACTTCACATGTGAGATGATTTTATTGGCCAGATTCTGGTCACTGATCCTCTTCTTGAAGTATTCGTATTTCTGAGGGTCACTGAACCCTCGTACCTCTGTTACCTGGTCTACACACTTAGACGGGATCTGATTGGCTGCTCCTGGTCGAGAGGTGATCCAGAGGAGAGCAGAGGGAAGCAGGTTCCCCTTGATGAGGTTTGTCAGCAGCACATCCACTGAGGCTGACTCTGTCACATCACACAATCTCTCATTGTTCTGGAAATGTAAAGGAAGTCGACACTCATCCAGACCATCAAAGATGAACTGGACTTTGTAGGCGTCACAGTCTATTAATTCTAATTTTCCCATTTCTGGAAAAAAGTTATGCAGAAGACTCATCAGACTGAGATGTTTTTTCCTGATTAGATTCAGCTCTCTAAAGGGAAGTGGAAACATGAAGGTGACGTCCTGATTTGCTTTTCCTTCAGCCCAGTCCAGAACAAATTTCTGCACAGAGACGGTTTTTCCAATTCCAGCAACTCCTTTAGTCAGCACACGTCTGATGGACTTGTCTTTAAAGAGATCATTACATTTAATGGCTGTCTCCAGTGTTACTGGTCTCCTGGACGCTGTCTCAATCTGTCTCACCTCATGTTCATTATTGACATCTCCACTCCAGCCCTCTGTGATGTAGAGCTCTGTGTAGATATCATTTATAAGAACTGAGCTTCCATGCTGTGAGATTCCTTCATTAATCCTTTTAACCTTTTCTCTCAGGCTGGATTTCAGTTTTGGATGATACACAGAGACTGTGTACAAGTCTAATGAACAAAGTATTAATGTTAACACAGGTTTAATGCAGAATCATTAAGCACAATGTAAATTACATATTGGTTTACTTTTCTGATTAGTGTATAAAAAGTAAAATCAAAACATTTTCATCAGATTTACATTTAGGAGACACTCTTGTCCAAGGCGCCCTCCTTTTTTTTTTATCTCATTATACATGAGCAGTTGAGGGTTAAGGGACATGCCCAAAAGCCCAACAGTGGCAACTTGGTGGTTGTGGGGTTTAAACCTGGGGTCTTTCGAACCGTAGTCCAATGCTTTAACCACTGAGCTACCCCTGACCCCATTTTCAAATTTACCCCAGATTTCAAAGTATTAACACACATCACTCATTCAGCTTGTTGAATTAGGTTTGTTTTAGTATGGGCCAAACTTGTGGTCCTACAAGTGTCATGATCCATAGCTCTTACTGTTCTTAAGTTTGTGAGCGAGATCTGTGTGGTCCATGTTCTTCAGGACGTGCAGTGTGATGTTCAGAGCTCCCTCTCTGACGCTGTGCAGATCCTCATCCTCCACCTCCCTCTCAGTGCATGCTGGGTAATCTGGACTTAGGAGCTTCTTAAACATCTTCAGCTCTCTTTTAATCAGAATAATGACTTTGTGTTCCAACTCCTGGTTAGAAACATAGGAAAAGATTGAAATTTTAATATCTTACATGATGAGAAAGACTTTTATTTTATGAAATAAAAAAAGGATAATACCACAGTTACAATGGCAATTTTTTCTCTGATTACAGATAATGCTGCTGCACCTGGATACAACTGTATACACACACACACACACACACACACGCATGCATACCTTGAATATGGAATCCAAGGAATTTCCTCTTTTGTTTGATATCTTATTTTGTGGTCTGTGAATAAATAAAACACATCATGTAACATGTATATGTGTTCATGTATATATTTATAACTGCACAACACAGAGTGATAAACACAGAGGCAGATATTTAACATTTTGCTTTCAGCACAGTACACTTATTTTAAGATTGCATAACTGATACAAAAGCATTTAGTAACAAAACGTTTATTAAATTTAAGTGAAAAATAAAATAAATTCTCTTTCGGTCTGAGAGCTGCAGCACTGCACACTTTAGTGTTTTACTGCTTCATCATAATGTGACAAGTGAGTCAAGCAAGTCAACTGAGACAAGTGAGTCTAAGAATCTCTGTAGTCCACCCAGGGACCATGGGTTTATACAACTGTTGTAGGACCTCCAGTCACCATTGACATACTACAGAAAATTTCGTAATTAGCAAGCGTTTGAGTGGCTCTTATAAATATTATTACATCTACATTATGGGGACGCGCACACACCCAGACCCAGGAGGTGCAAGGCAACAAAGCTACGCACTAAGCCACCATCGTGTTCACTAAAGTACTTTGAAACAATGTTTAGGATAAAATGTTCTCAGTTCTGCTTAATGATCAGAAGGATAAGGGATTTATCAACCAATTTCTGTTGAAACTGAAACTTATGTTAATGATTGTATTTTAAATTTATATTATCTTAGAACAAATTATACAGTACATATACCTAAATCAAGTACAAATAAAAGGAAAGTGCTAGCATTGCAATCAACTAGCCACAAAATCTATTTAAAGTCTAAAACATTTATCACTTAAAATACTTAAAAGACCCGTAAAAACTTTGTACAAACAAAACATAGATTTTAAAGAGTCAGGATGATGTGTTTTTCCTGTTTGGTTAGGTGTATCCCGGGAGCCAGAGCACCGGACATAGCAGGTAATCTTAGGGCTCTAGAACAGCAAAAGATCTCTAAGATAGTGGTACATGCTGGAGCTAATGATATACGCCCTCGTCAGTCAGAGGTTAGTAATGGTAACTTTACAGAAGTGTTTAAATTAGCGAAGGCGATGTCCAATAAAGTAGTATGTTCTGTGTCTGTTCTCCAAGCTAAGCAATAATGTAGAAAGACTCAAAAACTGTTTTAATAATTTAAGTAACATAAAGACCACAAACTCACCTCTGATCTGAAGGTAGGACTGTTAAATATTAGATCTCTCGCATCTAAAGCCGTTATTGTTAATGAAATTATGACGGAACGAAAGTTTAATATATTATGTTTAACAGAAACCTAGATTAAAATGGACGAGCTACATACACTAGCCTCGGCTAACTGGTAGAGGAGGAGGCTTTGCGGTTATTTACGATAATTATTCATGATAATCTGACTATTGTACAAAAACAAGAACACAAATTTAATGCATTTGAAGTTCCCTATAGTAACAAAAAGTGTAGTCGCTCCCGCTAATTATAATTTACAGACCTCCAGGGCCGTATTCTGAATTTCTTGGTAAATTTGAAGATTTCCTAGTCATTTCCATAGACAAAGCATTAATTGCTCCTGATGACCCCCTGAGAACATCATTTATTCAATTCAATTCAATTTTATTTATATAGCGCTTTTAACAATGGTCATTGTCCCAAAGCAGCTTCACAAAAAAAAAAATTAAGATTTTTTTTTTTTTTTTAAAAAGAAAAGAAAAGAAAATATTTGGAAGTGTGTATGTGTGAGAAAAATGTGTCTAGATAATAATGAAATGAATGAATGATGAATGAAATGTCTCTGATGAGCAAGCCAAGGGTGACGGCGACAGTGGCAAGGAAAAACTCCCTGAGATGGCAATAGGAAGAAACCTTGAGAGGAACCAGACTCAACAGGGAACCCATCCTCATCTGGGTGATAACAGATAGAAATAACATCAAGTGTGTTGTGCAGGTGAAAGTTCAATATATCAGAAGTTGTGTAGATTCAGTTCAGCAGTAGGTGCAGAGGGCAGATGGGGTCAGATCACTGGAAGCACAGGAGCAGGATGTGTAGCTCCAGCCATCATAAAGCAGAATCTAGCTGGAGCAGGTCCTTCTCAAGATGCCTTAGACACCTCGCAGGGTTGGCCTTTGTCTACTGAAGCTGGCACAATCTCCAGATGTCTCAGGATGGGTAGTAAAATACAGAAAAGATGGAGAGAATTAGCGTAGTTGCCATTCAGGATAGGTGTACTGGAGTATGAGGTTATGGGATGAGTTACGCGTATGCCAGATTAAAGAGATGCGTCTTGAGCCTACTTTTGAATTGGGAAACCGTGTCTGCTCCCCGAACAGTGTCTGGAAGGCTATTCCAAAGCTTTGGAGCCAAATATGAAAATGCCCTGCCCCCTTTTGTAGATTTTAAAATTCTGGGAATTACCAGAAGTCCGGAGTTTTGTGATCTTAAGGGACGTGGTGGATTATAGCGTATCAAAAGACTGGTTAGGTATGAGGGAGCTAAACCATTTAAAGCCTTGTATGTAAGTAGTACTATTTTGTAATTAATTCTAAATTGAACAGGTAGCCAGTGCAGGGATGATAATATAGGTGTTATATGATCATATTTTCTGGATCTAGTGAGAACCCTGGCGGCTGCATTTTGGACTAACTGTAGCTTGTTTATTGAGGATGCAGGACAACCACCTAGTAATGCATTACAATAGTCCAGTCTGGAAGTCATGAATGCATGAACTAGTTTTTCTGCATCAGATACGGATAAGATACTCCTAAGTTTGGCAATATTTCTAAGATGGCAAAAGGCTGTTTTTGTGATATTGGAAATATGATTTTCAAAGGACAAGTTACTGTCTAATATTACGCCCAGGTCTTTTACTGTTGAGCTGGTAGTAACAGTACATCCTTCTAAACGCAGGCTAAATTGTGAAAGCTGTTGTGTGCTGGTTTTTGGGCCGATGAGCAATATCTCTGTCTTATCTATTTTAGTAAAAGAAAGTTATTGGTCATCCAATCTTTTATGTCCTGGACACACTCTGTTAATCTAGACAACTTGGGTATTTCATCTGGTTTTGTTGAGATGTATAATTGGGTATCATCAGCATAACAATGGAAACTAATCCCATGCCTTCTAATGATGTTTCCCAGGGGAAGCATGTAAATTGAGAACAGGAGAGGTCCTAAAACTGACCCTTGTGGGACCCCATATTTCACTGGCATTACATCAGACGGTACTCCATTTAGATCTACAAAATGGTATCGATCAGACAGGTATGATCTAAACCATTTTAATGCCTGCCCCTGAATACCTATATGATTTTGTAGGCGGTCTATGAGAATATTATGATCTATGGTGTCGAATGCAGCACTTAGATCAAGTAAGACTAGTATTGAGATGCAGCCTTGGTCTGAAGCTAAAAACAAGTCGTTTGCAATCTTAACTAGTGCAGTTTCTGTACTATGATGGGGCCTGAAACCTGACTGAAATTCTTCTAGGATGTTGTTTTCCTGCAAGAATGTGCATATTTGAGCTGATACTACTTTTTCTAATATTTTTGATATGAACGGAAGGTTTGAAATCGGTCTATAATTTGTTATTTCATTCGCGTCCAAATTAGATTTTTTAAGAAGCGGCTTAATAACTGCCAGCTTCAAAGGTTTAGGGACGTGACCTAGATATAATGAAGAATTAATAATGTTTAGAAGTGGCTCTCCAACTGTAAGCATCACTTCTTTTAAAAATCTGGTTGGTATTGGGTCTAACAGGCACGTTGTTGATTTAGCTGAGGTGATAAGTTTATACAGCTCTTCCTGTCCTATACCTGTAAAGCACTGAAAATCTAAATGTGAAGCTCTAGGCTGAACTAGATCATTTATGTCCATACTGGATTCGCTAGGAGTAAATCAGTGTGTATTAGGACCCACTCATCAAGCAGGTCACACTTTAGATTTAATAATATTCTTTGGATTACATATAGAAAATATAACCACAATTCCATTGTCTGAAGTTATCTCTGATCACTATCTTGTCTCAATTAAAGTGTGTCATAGTAATAATGTACGCACAGTGCCGTGCTACCATATTAAATGCATATTTATATTAACTACCATACAGAGCTTTATCAATAATCTCCCAAAGTTATCAACTTTGATTGGATCGCCATCTGATCCCACAGAACTCGATCAGGCAACTGAATATTTAGAGTCGACATTTCGTTATACCTTAGTTAATGTAGCTCCAGTTAAAAAAAAATTATTAGAGATAAGAAACTCGCTCCCTGGTATAAAGATTACACACACACTTTAAAACAGACCGCTCGGAAATTAGAACGTAAATAGCGTCAAACTAAATTGTTAGTATTTCAAATAGCATGGAAGGAGAGCATCCTGAACTATAGAAAAGCTCTTAGTGTAGCTAGATCAACGTATCTCTCCACTCTTATAGAAAATAACAAAAATAATCCTATATTTTTATTTAATACTGTAGCCAAATTAACCAGAAATAAGACCACTGCAGAATTCTCCACAACAACATCATGCAATAGTGAGGACTTCATGAACTTTTTTGATAATAAAATTGTAAATATTAGGCATAAAATTAAAGCTTTAAAACCTGGTAATGTAATTAATGCAGATGTTAATCTAGCCATGTCAAATCGGAACCTAAAATACTTTACTCCCCTTGAAAAGAATGAACTAATTTCACTCATCTCTTCTGCAAATTCATCAACCTGTGTTTTAGATCCTGTACCCGACACATTTTGTTAAACAGATAGTACTAGCAATAACACAAGCCAACAGAATAACAGAATAATTAATTCTTCACTCAGCATTGGGTATGTTCTAAAATCTTTTAAATCAGCACTTATTAAATTGATTATTAAGAAACCTGACCTCGACCCCTGTCCAATTATAGGCCGATATCAAAACTCCCCTTTATCTCTAGTAGCGGAGCAGCTATGCTCATATCTACATAGAAATAGCATACATGAACTGTATCAGTCAGAATTTAGGCCTCATCACAGCACAGAGACAGCACTCATTAAAGTAGTAAATTACCTCCTATTGGCCTCTGATCAGGGTTGCATCACTATGCTTCTGTTACTCAACCTTAGTAAAGCTTTTTACACCATTGATCATAGTATTCTTCTTCACAGATTAGAAAATGTAGTAGGAATAAAGGGAACAGCCCTCTTGTGGCTCAGATCCTATTTGTCCAATTGTTATCAGTATGTAGATCTAAATGGTGATAGAGTTTGATGTTCCACAGGGTTCGGTTTTAGGGCCACTGCTTTTCTCCTGTTACATGCTTCCTTTGGGCAAAATAATTCGTAAGCATGGTGTTAGTTTTCATAGTTCAACAAACAGTTATATGTCTCAGCGAAACCAGATAAGAAAAAACAGCTAGCTAAAGTTGAGCAATGGGTAAAGGATATAACAGATTGGATGCTAATTAACTCCCTTTTGCTTAATCCTGAGAAGACAGAAGTTCTAGTCATAGGACCGCATTCAGCTAGAAGCAACGTTTTGGATCACACTGTAACTTTAGACGGCCTTTCTGTTCCATCAAGTGCAACAGTGAAAGACCTCGTTGTGATTATAGATTTTAGTCTTTCATTTCCTAAGTTACCCAGAGTGGTTCAACTTATTAAGTTTGTCACGAACTCGCTCTCACCATGTTCAAAGTTCACTTTCATCCCTTGACATTTCCTTTCCCAGGCTGTCATGCTCCTCACCACGTGGTCATGTCTCCTTACATGCCCCCAGACCGCCCCGTCTGCACACTTGTTTCTCATCCGCCCCGCTGATTTCTCCTGGTTTATAATCTTGTTGCCAGATTATTGTGCTTTTTAAATTTTAAGTAGTTTTAAAAGCGTCATTACAAACTGTTTTTATTTTAAATAAAAAAAATTCTCTCTTTTATGTAAAGCACTTTGGATTACCATTGTCTATGAAATGTGCTATACAAATAAACTTGCCTTTCTTCGCACGTTTAATATTCTTACGTTTTGTTTCATGGTTTCCACGTTGTCGACCTCGCTTTGTTTACTCATTTTCCCGTTCCTCATTTTATGATTTGGATTTGTTGCTTCGCTCTGATGTAACAGCTTTTGAACTCTTCCTCGACTATGGCTCTGCTCCACGTTTTGGCTTGATGTTTTCGCTGACAGATCACATGGCTTTTGAACTCTCGCTCTCGTTCCTCAACTATGGCTCTGCTTCACGTTTTTGCACTAAACACTCGCTAATGGATCTCACGGCTTTGAAATCACGCTTTCACTCTGTCGACCAGGCCGCCCTCAGAGATTCCTGCTGAGTGCAACTCTAACAGATCTCACGGCTTCAGGATTTCACAGCTTCTCAACGCCTCGCCACCACACCTGCAACTGGATCTGGATCTATTTTTCTGCCTCTTTGTCGCCCCCTTCTGACAAAGTTCTTAGCTTTGTTCTTGTAGCCCTTTCATACAGCAATTAACCAATTTTCCCTTTAAAATTTTTCACCTCCTTTTTGACTGATTATTTTCACTGGAAGATCGTCACAATGCTGTGGACTTTGTGTAACTCCTGAATAAATCATACTTTGAGTTGAGCAGTGTGACACTTTATATCTTTATCAGTTTGGCTGACATTTTGTTTCATTTAGTGTCTTGATTTGCCAGATTTTGTTGTTGTCTGTTATATTGTCTAAATTGTAAATTTATTACACAATAATAATTGCATATTGTATTTTGCACATTAAAGTTTATTCCATTTATGTATTTATTTTTACGCATGGGCTAGATTTGCAAATTAGTGATAGTGAACTGTAATATTTTTAATATTGCTAACCTGCAGGTTTTAAGGCTGTGGTGGACAGAGGTCAGTATGGACACTGACTGATCAATATATTACATGATAAAAATATATTATAGAGTGTATTGTTGAATATAAAATTACATGCACTAAGATATATATTTTAATATATTTTATAATATTTATCAATACATGAAAAGCAGAAATTCCTTTCACTGTAAATGTCCTTGAAATTTATTTTTCTATATATTTTAATATATTAATACAATATATTATTCTGTATATTGTGAATATATTTTTGAATATATTTGAATTTTAAATATATCTTTATTTTTGGTTAGATATTAGTTAGCTGAAGCCTTGCTTATTATGCCTACCCCTTGTACATCAACAAATGATGAGCGACACTTTACAGTAAATTACACAAAATATTATCTCAACAAATATTGTCACTTGCGCACATAACAAACAAAACATGTCAAAATTAATTATTCTTTCACTTGAGAAAAGAAAATAATCATATCTATTTTATGTCATATATTCACTAAACACATTTTTTTAAATCTATGAAGTAAATTACATAATTTTAATTCCTTATCACATTTATTCCATAAATTAACCCCTTTAACGGAAATGCATTTATTCTTTAAATTTGTTCTGGCCCTTATATTGTATTACATTTGCATTATGCTGTTTACAAATATTCTAATGTTCTGCTGATGGTCTGTGGTTGTAAGTGACTTTATACCACTTAAGGCAAAAAATGGTGTTTGTGTTTATTCAGCAGTTAGTTCCACTCCACTAAACCGAGAAGAGAGTGATTTCATAAAAACTTTTATATTTGGCCATAATAATGTCAAATGTTATTTCAGATTTATTTCTTGTATACAAAAAGTTTTATAAAAGCAGTATTATACTGAGTTATCATACTGAGTTATTCTGTGCACTAAATGTAAGCACAGCTACAATTACCTGTGATTATTTGTGATTACCTACAGCCTCATGCCTACAGTACAATCAAAGGCATGCTGATATTTAGTGTAACATCACTCTTGCTAGTGCAATAATGCTTAAAGATTTTTTTGTAAACTGTTTGGTGCAATCAAAACAAAACTATCTATGTACATGAAAAACAAGTGTTACTCTGTTTTTTGTTGCTAATATAATAATTAAAACAGCTTGTTATACTGACCTCACATTAGTAGGAATGTCACTTTGTTTGAAGTTTGTTATGATTTCTGCCGATCGCTCACTCTTCATGGACACACAGCTGGGGTCTGGTGAGTCTGATCTCTTATCCTCCATTATTCTACAACACACATATTATTCAGAAATAAAAGCAGTTGTATCTGCTAAAATACTCTTGACTGAAATCAGAGTGAGTGTAAATAATCAAATATATCAGAGGCCTTGATTGAATAATTACTGCAGTCATTAATTTGTTTTAGCTGCAAAAAATGTTTTAACCCTAACTGAGTCAGAGCTTCTTATTTCTTAAAACAGTATCTAGGGGCAGTGTTATGATATTGCATATATTGCAGAGTGGAGTTGCAGTTTCTCAGGTCTAGGATCAGCAGCGTTATGGGGCAATAAAATGAAGTCAGGTGACGACCTGAATGTTTTGAATCACCGGGTTATCACATCTATGGAGGTTTCCCAGGACTCCATATTGCAGAGTGGTTCTGGAAGCATGAGGAAACATTTTCACACATAAAATGGACACCACAGCATGATGACTGACTGCTGGCGACTGTAGGATCACTGTGGGTTGCTATTTAGCTTTGATGCTCTTAACACAGCAAGGAACATAAGCCAGTCACAATCAGGGCTAAAGGCAGTGTTGGATCCAAATGCAGATGGAGAGGAGGTGAAGGAGACACCTGTAGTATATTAGATGGTGAGTAAGGATTGAGCCTGAGCATGTTAGAGATGATGCCGTGATGTGAGCACTTGGGTGCAGAATTGTGAGCCGGTATGCACTGAATGTGGCCGTGAGCAAGCTCGTAGATGTTATTCAGTTCAAGAGTCGAGTCTAAATAGTCAGACAGAGAGATAAATCCAGAAAGCTGAATTGTGTTTGTTACTTTTTATACTTATCAGGTCCTACTAATCCCAAATATGTGTAGGAAAAATTCAAAACGCATGCAAAATTGCTCTGGTCTCAAGAGGATAAGGAAGTGTGCGTCGAAGCTGAGGAGTGCAAACAGAAGAATGCTCGTAGTCGATAACAAATCCAAAAGTCGAGTGCCGATAATTCTGAGAGCGCGTTAGATTCAAGAGTCAAAACAAAGCAAGGTGCATGAAACAGAGCAGGTGATCATGAAACAAGAGCAAACACGATAATCTATGACACCATAATGAAGGTTACACAAGAATCTGGCAGAGATTCTCTAAAACAAAATCTTTATACAATAATAAAATATACAAAGAAAATACAAAAGTGCTGTAGAAAACACAATGGATGGTAAGACAAGTAAAGTAAATACTATTTATTGACAAATATAAAAGTGAACAATTCAAAAGTGATATTTAATGTATTATTATTGCACTTAATAAACCTTCTTCACTGATTATAATCTCTATAAGTCTCTTAAGGTCAAATTAGATGGTCATTTCTTTTGTTTTTCCAGTTTACTTTATCTAGATGTCAATCATCAAAAATCATTATTTAAACATTTGTGTAAAACAAAAACAAAAAAATTGACAGCTGTTTAATACTATTTCTGATTTAAGTTAAAACTTTATATTTAGATACTCACGCTGTTTTCAATCCTGAAAAGTTTTATTTTCTCTTTCAAATCGAAATTATAATGCATTTTTTTTCACCTACGGTGTTTTCCACTTAGACCTGCTCGACTGGTTTATCAAGGAAGAACACAAATGCACAAAAACGTACATGCACAAAAAGTCTGATCATGTTCTAACTCTGATTTTAACTGTGTGTAAAACTGTTTTATGCATCAAACTAAATTGTTAGTATTTTTAACAGAGCAATGTCCTGTGCATTGCCAGATTATTAAGGTAAAAAGTAATTGCCCCCTAAACCTAATAATTGGTCATGCCACCCTTGTCAGAAACAACTGCAATAAGGTGTTTGTGATAACTGGCAATGAGTCTTTCACATCGCTTTGAAGGCATTATGGCCCAATTTTCTTTGCAGAATTGTTTTTGATTCCACCACACTGGAAGAGTTTTTAAGCATGAACAGCCTGTTTTGGAATCTCAATTGGGTTTAAGTCAGGACTAACTGTAACTTAACCTGTTTAGCTGCATAACCCAAGTGCGCTTGAGCTTGAGGTCACAAACTGTTGGGCGGACATTCTCCTTCTGGATTTTCTGGTAGACCACAGAATTTATTGCTCCATCAATTATCGCAGGTGTTGAAGCTGTAAAGCCCTAGACCATCATACTACAACCACTATGTTTGCCTGTTTTGTCTCATAAGTCAGGATATTTGCTTAAAAATCTTGAGGAAAATTAAAAGATTTTTGGCAAATTGTGTTCTTTTTTGTCAGCAGTGTCTTTCACCTTGGAACTCAACTCCCATGGATGCCATTTTGTCTCTTTCTTACTGTTGAATCATGAACACTGACCTTAACTGCAGGTCTTTAGATGTTATTCTGGGTTCTTTTATGAGCTCCTGGATGAGTCGAGTTACCACTGTTCCAAGGTTACCAAGTTTTCTCTATTTGTGAATAATGGCTCTCACCATTGTTTGCTGGAGTCTCAAATCATTAGAAATGGATCCGAAATGGATTTGTAACCCTTTTCAGACTGATACATGTCAATTACTTCATTTTGTGTTATTTTTAGATCTCTGCATGATGTGATTTTTTATCGTGCTTGACTTTGTTGGACAGGTTCTATTCAAGTGACTTCTTCATTTAACAGATATGGCAGTAATCAGGGAAGTGAAATTTAGTTTAACTTTTCCAACCATGTGACTAATCACAGTTCATTCATTGTTACAGGGAGATTCCCTTTCTCAAAGAAATCATTTACCATTGACATAAAAAAGTGGTTTGATTTGAGGCCAAAATGCTTTATAAAATTCAGAAGGGAATCCCTCTAACCCAGGGCTTTTACCTGACGCCAAGGATCTGATAGCTTCTTATACTTCTAATGAAGTAAGCAATGCATCCAAATATGCCCTCCCCTCCTCCCCCCCTCCCCCAGTGATGGTAAATTTATGGAGTCCAAAAATTTTTGTATATTTGAATCAGAGGGATTCTCAAAATTTGAAAGCTCGTTATAAAATTCAGCAAAATTTTGATTGATCAATTTTGTATCATATGTCAACTGACCATTAGAGTTACGAATTGCTTTAATTGTATGTTCCACTTGTTCCTTCTTCAACTGATGAGCTAATAATCTACTATGTTTATTCCCAAATTTAAAATACTTCTGCTTTATAAAAGATAGCAATTTCTTAGTTTGTTCAGTCTGTATAATATTTTGGTTTCTAATATCATGTAATTTTTTAAGATTATCTTCTGAAGGACGCTGTTTATGAAGATGTTCAAGTTTGGAGAGTTCTGACCTTAGCCCCACCATGCGCTGCTTTGTTGCCCTTTTTCTGGCAGAAGTATAGGATATTAGGTTCCCTTTGATAACTGCCTTTGCAGCATCCCACATAACAGCTGGTGAAACATCAGAGGCAGCATTGTCAGTTATATAATATTTGAACCATTCTTTAATATTATTACATGCATCTATATTAATAAGTAATGATGAATTAAACCTCCAGTGTTTATGTTGAGGTGAGCCTTGACCTATGGAGAGATTAAGATAAACTGGTGCATGATCTGATACAAGTATTGATCCAATAGTACATGCATTTACCAAGGAAATATATTCTTGAGGCAGAAGAAACATATCTATGCGGGAATATGTATTATGTCTTGTTGAGTAAAATGTATAGTCTCTGGTCCCAGGATTTAATTCTCTTAATATATTAACTAAGCCTACTTCACTGGAGGCTAATTTAAAGGCTTTAGAAGAGTTATGGTTACACATTGAGAATATAGACCTATCCAAATTTGCATCCAAGCAACAATTAAAGTCCCCTGCTAAAAGCCCTAAAGAAGTACAGTATTGATTGAATAAAGTAACAATATTGCTCATAAATTTGGGGGTATCTGTATTGGGGGCATAGATGTTCATCAAAGTAATTTCTTGATCATATAAATTACCTTTAATTAATATAAATCTTCCCTCTGTGTCGCTCTGTTGTTCTCTAAATAAAAAAGGAAATTCTTTTATGTATAAGTATAGCTGTTCCTCTTTTTTGAACAGCTATCTCTTAAGTTTTTGATGTTCTATTTCGGACAGGTGGGTTTCCTGCAAGAAGGCAATATTAACTTTTTCTTTTTTAAGGAAAGTGAGCACTCGTTTGCACTTAATAGGATGGCCCAACCCACTGACATTCCATGTTATCACTTTACAGATATTTTCCATTTTACAGTAGTGCATACATTACCCTAACCATCAATCTGTATACACGCAAATGAAAGATTAAATACAATGTGCTGAACCTGTTCAAACTGTTAGAACTGCAAACTAGTTCCCCACACCTATCCACCCCCCCATCCATTTTGGCACGAGCCCTGCCCCCAAACGACAGGGCAGGCCCATAACCGAACTAACTCTGGACATATAATAACCAGTGTGATAGCGCTCAATTTCACAGCACACAAGTTTACAGAAAATGAAAAAAAAAAGAAAAGAAAAATTGTCATCTCAAAGACTAACAATGGTAGGACATTAAAAGAACATAATACTTATTAAACAAATGTATTTTCTTACAAATCAAAATTATAATTTACATATTATTCCGAACAGACTTTGTCAGTCTTAACAAGACATTTATACCCCAACTAACTTATTCATTTTAATCCGATCCATATAACGTTACGATTACTCACATGGATACCCTAGCCAACAACCTGAATAAACTCGGTTTCTTTGGGAGATGAGAACAGGTAGATCTTTTTGCCGTGAAGAATTCGCAGTTTGCAGGGCTGGATAAGAAATCCACGATACATCCCTCTATCAGCAAACAGTCTTCTGACGTTGTTAAACTCCCGGCGTTGTCGCATTGTTTCGGCTGAGAAATCCTCAGGAAATGTACAGCCTGTTTCCATCGTAGATGATTTCTCTGCGTCTTGTTGAGCGAAACACCAGTTCCTTTTCCTGAAATGTAAGGAAGCGGATGAGAACGGCCCTGTGTTGATTGGGTTTGGCTAGAGAGTCCTATGAACCCGCTCCAGAGAGAACGGTGTGTCAAGTGGCATGCCCAACCATTGAGGCAGCATGTCTTCGATAAAGCCCATAAGTGGTTTTGAGCCTTCTGCACCCTCGCGAAGACCAAACAGTCGAAGCTTCTTTCTCCTGCTGCGGTTTTCTAAATCTTCCATCTTTGCTTCCCGAAGATTCAGGCGTTTAGAAGCCGAGCTGATGAAAGGGTCGGTTGTATCCAGTCGGCTTTCAATACCGTTTTCATTCGAACCTTTTTTGAATAAAAAAAGAGAGAGTTCCTTGCAAAAGTATTCATACTAATTCAACTCTATCCCTGACATGTCCGGCTTGTTCACTTATGTTTTTATAACAAACCTCTTAGGGCTTTACAGAACAGCTGTATTTATAATGAGATTAAATTACTCTTTTAAAAAGTCATTAAAATGAAAAATAGTATAATACATATTATATTAATATAATGTCAGAATTATTTTATACAGTATATAAAGGAGTTATTTCTGCTCTCTTGTTCTCTTCCTCATAGATCTGATATTAACGTGTTAAATCTTCCTGTCTCCTCTTGCATCTGCTCCTTAAGGTGTGAACGCTCCCACGCTCACCTTCCCATTCTCTCTTTATGTGTCTCTCCCCCTCTCTCTCTCTCCCTCTCTCTCTCTCTCCCCCTCTGTCTCCTTCCCCCTCTCCCCCTAACTCGAGCCAACATCTTGTGATCTGTCTCTGGACGGACACCTCTCTATCTTCCTCTCCTTTGATTCTTCAGGATCTCACCAGGACATTTCCAGTGGTTCATGTTCTTTGTAGTAACATATGTCTATGGCACAGGCGTTTGGTCAAACATATATAAACCCCATCTTCTGCTGTTAATAAACAGAGACCTTTCTGACAGACAGTGTGTGTGTGTTTGACTGAGTCTCTCCTGGCACCAGAAAAGCTTACCGAAGCACAGCGGACAGACCGAGCAACTCACCTCTCCTACTACGTAACTTTAAAAACTTTTTGGGGATCTGAGGACTTGACTGCAAGAAGGTAAGTTAAGCCTTATTTTTGCTATTGTACTTCCTTCCTTGGTCAGTAAAGTTTTTGAACCTATAGTTTAGTTACGTAGTAAATTGGCGGATACCTGGGGTATATTTTGAAAAAAAGAAATTTTATGCGTGTCAATTAGTTTTGTATTTAGCATTAGATCCTTTAGCATCCCAGGGAATAAGATCTGGTTCTCCGGATTACTGAGCCGCCGCTTTGTCTCCCCCTAGTGTGTCTACATGTGTACATGTTTCACTTTAGCACCAAATTAAGTTCACCTGTGTCTTCCCCATGTGTTTCCCTATTTACACCAGTCGAACCTGTATCTCCCTGTCTGTCCACTGTTGTGTTACCCCTGGGGTCCGTTCTTCGTTCTCAGCCGTCAAGACCATTAATACAAACTCTTGTATAATGTTTATTTTGTAACACATTTATTTTTCAGGGGTTTGTCATAAAAATATGCAAATAAATATTTATATATATCAAAAATAAATATTTTATAATGATAAATTGGACAAAACTAATTTTATTATAAAATAAACAATATAAAAGTATACATAATATTTCTATTTTTTCATATACAACATATTTATTTTTCATATTGCTTATTTTATTTTATTGTCTCATGTAATTTGTAAACCATTAACCTATGAATTTATGTTCTAATATAATATTTGATAGCGATTATGTAGGGGGGTCTGCAGGCGTCCAGGGGTCCGTTCTTCATACGTCACTCGACACACCCGAGATAAACTGACACATCTAAGATGAGATCGTTGTGCTAATTACGATCTGGCTAATTCGGTTCTTCGACACACCTGTTGTTGATGATTAGTAGAGCTGGATTGAGTTGTCTAGGATTATTGCGCGCTCGTGCGTTGGTTTAAAAGGCGATATGATCGACAGTAGAAACACTGATCACAAGTCCTCTGATTGGTAGATGAAATGGAAAAAGATCGGCTCAAGTTTTTTTTGTAACACGTGTTATGCGCTAAAATGCCTCCCTGCCATGGATTGCCCCCCCTTACATAATCGCTATCAAATATTATATTAGAACATAAATGGGTTAATGGTTTACAAATTACAAATTACATGAGACAATAAAATAAAATAAACAATATTAAAATAAATATGTTGTATATGAAAAAATAGTAATGTATTTTTTTTTCAAATACATGTATACATTTATATTGTTTATTTTATAATAAAAAAAATTTGTCCAATTTATCATTATAAAAATATTTATTTTTATTATATATAATTATTTATTTGAATATTCATGACAAAAATATTGTGTTACAAAATAAAAATTATGCAAGAATTTGTATTAATGGTCTTGACGGCTGTCTCGTGCCGAGGGTTTATTATAATAGTAATATCATATTTGTAAACCATTAATATACAGGCCCGAAGCCAGCCTAGTGCAGGGGGGTTAAATACTAAATTTTAGTGACATGTGCTGGATTAGCTTGTCTGCTGGTATCATAATGTGCATACTGTTGAAAATTATTACCAATAATTATCTAATAATAATAATATACAAATATTAAGGGGAAAAGACGATCAGTTAATGTACTTACAAGACTGTGGGAGGGATAAAAATTATTTTTTGTGGGCTTATTTTATTTTATGTTTTATGTTACAATTATTCATGATAAACTTCATTCGAATGCTGTCTACACCGCGTATAGACACTAGACAGCATCGCCTATGGTTAATAGAATAATTTAATAAATTTACTAATTTAATATATAATAATTTATTAATTCAAAATAAAATGTTAATAAAACCTTATACTATGCATGGTCAAGCAGGTTTGTTTACGCATTGAACTCATCGTTCTTTCTTTTTCTTTTTTTGATGGATTAACATTATTTAACATAATAAATTCACAGATCCATCTGTAATACTATTATAAAATAACATAGAAATATAATACTCATATTCTAATTTCAATGTTCATGTGCATTTATACGAGTGCAGTGTTTACAAAGCTGTATCTACGCTCATTCAATCCCATCTGACATTTTGTAGCGCAACTAATTACACTTCCACATTTATAAACGATGAAGTGTGATAAAAACTCCACTGGACGTATAGTAGCCACTTTCTGTTCCTGTTTCATTGTTTATTATTTTCTGAAAGTTTAAACACCATTAACAGCCACCTAACAGATATTTTTCACTGACTATCTATATAAACTGCATTAGGATAAAAAAAAAATTTAAACATCAGTATATTAATATATGTATAAAAATCTAATGGCACAGCAGAAACGTGTTTGCCCTATTGCCCTGAGATCACCAGTCTGAACCCTGCTAAAACCACCAACAGGAGTCAGAAACAGCCAGGGTCACTGAGTGCTGAGTCGTACGACACAACCTGCAGCCCCGCTTAGAGGAGGCCCTCATCAAAGGTCAGAAGGTGAGTGCATGATGGGGGGGTAAATATGAACTTGTTTTCGTTGCATTATTCAAGATTCAAGATCAAACTTTTTTTCTTTTTTCTTTTTGCCCCAGGCCCCTGGGATAGACTCCAGGGGTCCCTGTACAGGATAAGTGCTATAGAGAAGAATAAATGAGGGTTTATTTTACTACAATATACCTAAAAAGTTAAAATCTATCTATCTATCTATCTGTCTGTCTGTCTGTCTATCCATCCATCCATCCATCCATCCAATAATCCATCCTTACCCTAACTAATGCAGTTAGGAGCTTCTCATTTCTTACACAACCATTTCAGAAGACATAGAAAATAGAGAAAATAATTTTACTGTTTTTGTTTTTGTTCTATTCAGCTGTATTTATAAAACAAAAACTGTGTGTCTTCATTCAAGGCAACAAAATTTGATTATTTTAAAGAAGGTGGTGCTTTTCTATACTGTATTTATTTTTCTATACTTCTGTATCCTGTTGTTGTAGCAAAGATGTTACTCTATTTCAGGATGGGCTAATTATTGTCCTGCATGAAGCAAAGATGCAGAATGCTGAAGTAAGAACAACCCAACTTTAACAAAGTTGGGACAGTATGGAAATTGGCAATAAAACCAAAAAGAAATCATCTGTAATGTCTCAACTTTACTCTATTGAAAATGTTACCATAACCCATTGTGATTATTTACCATGTGAATTTCATTGTTGAAAATGTGCATGCATTTCAAATCTAATGACTAAAAACATTTTGAAAAGTTGCGACAGTGGACTGTATATCAGTGTACTATAACATCACCATTTCTGTTAGTAACGCTTTTTAAAGTGTTTGGACACTAAAGAAACCAGTTGATCAAGTTCAGCTCGCAGGAGTTTCCCTCATTCCTCCATTCCTCACGTCTGCAGCTATGCAACTATACACTTCATAATGCACTTCATCAGGTGGTTTAATGTTGTTCTACTTAAAAATTTAAGGATGTCTTTGGAAGATGTTTGGATGGGAACATATGTTGCTTGAAACAGAACATATTTTTCTGCATTAATTACACTCTAAAAAACACTGGGTTGTTTTTTCTACCCAAGCGCTGGGTTGCCGCTGTTGGGTCATTTTTCTGGATTATTTACAGAGAGTTGGGTAGTTTTTGTGTAACCCAGCTGCTGGGTTGAAGTTTGATTGGCTCCTCCCCCAAAGTTCACCGGTGGATTCAGCGGCTGTCAGTCAGAGCTTCGTGTCTCTCTTGAGCTCCCACACCGCTGATGACGGTTCATTTAAGGGAAAATGACGTTAAATACAAGGTCTGTATTCTACGGTGGCCCTGAAGTGCAAAACAAATTAACAAAACTGAAAACAAAATAACAAAACCCAAAACAAAATAACAAATTCAAAACCAAATTAACAAAACAAAAAACCAAATAACTAATATCTGACTGGCTGAGAAGTGCAATACAAATTAACAAAACAGAAAACAAATTAAAAACCAAAAAACAAAACCCAAATCTATTTTTTTGGAGGGGGGGGGGGAGTTTTGTTGTTTTGTTTTTGGTTTTGTTATTTTGTTTTCAGATTTGTTAATTTGGTTTTGAATTTGTTAATTTGTTTTCCGTTTTGTTAATTTGTATTGCACTTCTCGGCCAGTCCGATACAAACCGGAAAAGGTAGGTATAGATTGCGAATAAAATGCTTACCGCTAATTGGACGAGACATCTGTCACTCAAGATATACAGGAAGTACTGTAGTAGCGGTAGATTCGCGTGTGTATGAATGTGCAAACATTATTGTGGTTTCAAATATGGCGAACTTACGGTGGCCCTGAAGTCAGTTTTGTTAATTTTTTTGCACTTTACTACCATCATAGTTTAAAGTGAAGCAGAACACACAAGAAACAAAGATAGAGAAACAAGTTCCTACTTCCTGTATATCTTGAGTGACAGATGTCTCGTCCAATCAGTGGTAAGTATTTCATTCGCTAACTATACCTACCTTTTCCGGTTTGTATCGGACTGGCCGAGAAGTGCAATACAAATTAACAAAACGGAAAACAAATTAACAAATTCAAAACCAAATTAACAAATCCGAAAACAAAATAACAAAACCAAAAAACAAAACAACAAAACTCCCCCCCTCCAAAAAAATAGTTTTGGGTTTTGTTATTTGGTTTTTAATTTATTTTCAATTCAATTCAATTTTATTTGTATAGCGCTTTTAACGATTTACATCATCACAAAGCAGCTTTACACAATCAAAAGAACTAAGTTTGTATGAAATGTGAATGTGTATGAATCAAAATGATATGATTGTCCCTGATGAGCAAGCCTAGGACGACGGCGACAGTGGCAAGGAAAAACTCCCTGAGATGGTAACCTTGAGAGAAACCTTGAGAGGAACCAGACTCAACAGGGAACCCATCCTCATCTGGGTGAAAACAGATAGCAGTGATTGATGTGCATAATAATATGCGAGACTGGAAGTTCAATATAAGAGGAGATGTGTAAGATTAAAGTCCAGTTTGTTCCTGGAGGCTCAGGTAGACTGTGAAAAATTTCAGTCCTGAACTATTGAGCGACAGAAGTCACAGGTCCTCAGAGAACAGCAGTCTGCATCAGTCGAGGACAGGACCACCTTCATGGAAAAGTGGAACCAACCCCAGTCACCACACGCATTCCAGGCATCCATGTGATAGATCTCCAACCAGAAGCAGGACTCCAGGATGAGTTAGAGAGGTCCAGCGGGCAGAGGGGGTCTGGATCACTGGCAGCTCAGGAGCGACATGTATAGCTCGACAGAGAGATAGGTAGAGGAAATAGGAGAGAGGGAGAGAGAGAAAGAGAGGAGAGAGCAGAAAAGGAGAGAGCAAAGAGATGGAGAAATAACAGTTAGGTATGGTCACAGTCGAACAATGTAAAAAGTGAATGTATATTTAGTGCAGAGTGCAAGCAGAGACTCCGGCAGGACTAGCTATGACAGCATAACTAAAAAGGGAGAGAGCCAGAAGGAAACACAAACATGAGGGCTTCCAGAGATGTAAAGCAACCAATCACCTCACTGTCAACAAACCTGAGTGATCAATGAGAGTGAGGAAGACAGCATCCAATCATACCAGTTCACCTAATACTCTACGACCATGAGTCCCCCAGATCTGCTCCTTTACCTATGGCAAATCTATTTATAAAAATGCTTGGCTAAATAAATAGGTTTTTAGCCTGGACTTAAACACTGAGACTGTGTCTGAGTCCCGAACACTATTTGGAAGACTATTCCATAACTTTGGGGCTTTGTAAGAAAAAGCTCTGCCCCCTGCTGTAGTTTTAATAATACGCGGTACTGACAAGCAGCCTCCATCTTTTGATCGAAGTAGGCGTGGCGGATTGTAAGACACTAGCAGTTCACTCAGATACTGCGGCGCGAGACCATTTAATGCTTTATACGTCAAGAGTAGTATTTTAAAATCGATGCGAAATTTCACAGGAAGCCAATGCAATGTAGATAAGATAGGGGTTATGCGCTCATATCTTCTGGTTCGAGTGAGGACTCTCGCTGCTGCATTCTGGACTAATTGAAGCTTGTTTAAGCACCTAGTTGAACAACCAGACAGTAAGGCGTTACAATAATCCAACCTAGAGGTGATAAAAGCATGAACTAGTTTTTCTGCATCGTTTAGTGACAATATATTTCTTATCTTGGCAATATTTCTGAGGTGAAAGAATGCTATCCTGGTAATATTATCTACATGTGCTTCAAATGAAAGGCTTGAATCTATAATCACACCAAGGTCTTTCACTGTTGCATTTGATGGAACAGAAAGGCCATTTAAAATCACATTGTGATCAGAAAGCTTACTTCTAGCTGCTTGTGGTCCTATGACTAGAACTTCTGTCTTATCAGGATTAAGCAGAAGGAAATTAATTAGCATCCAATCTCTTATGTCCTGCACACATTGCTCAACTTTAGTAAGCTGGTTTTTCTCATCTGGTTTTGCTGAAACGTATACTTGTGTGTCATCAGCATAACAATGAAAACTAATACCATGTTTACGAATTATGTTGCCTAGAGGAAACATGTAAAGGGAAAAAAGCAGTGGGCCTAAAACAGAACCCTGTGGAACACCAAACTCAACTTGAGAACATGAGGAATGGTCACCATCTAAATCTACAAACTGATAACGATCAGTCAAATAGGATCTGAGCCACAAGAGGGCCGTTCCCTTAATTCCTACTACATTTTCTAATCTGTAAAGGAGAATATTATGATCAATAGTGTCAAAAGCTGCACTGAGGTCGAGTAACACAAGTATAGTGACACAACCCTGATCAGAGGCCACTAGGAGGTCATTTACTACTTTAACGAGTGCTGTCTCTGTGCTGTGATGAGGCCTAAATTCTGACTGATACAATTCATGTATGCTATTCCTATGTAGATATGAACATAGCTGTTGTGATACTACCTTTTCCAGAATTTTAGAGATAAACGGGAGGTTTAATATCGGCCTGTAATTGGAAAGCTGACAGGGGTCAAGGTCCGTTTTTTTGATTAGTGGTTTAATAACTGCTAATTTAAGGGATTTAGGGACATACCCACTGCTGAGTGAACAGTTAATTACTTTTAACAGGGGTTCTTTTATTGCTGGAACTATCTGCTTGAGAAAATGTGTCGGAATCGGATCTAATTCACAGGTTGACGATTTTGAAGAGGAGATGAGTGAAATCAGTTCACTCGCTTCAAGGGGAGTAAAGTATTCTAGGTTTTGATGTGATGTGATTAATTTATTATCTGTATCACTTAAATTGTCTGGTTTTAAAGCCTGAATTTTTTGCCTAATATTTATGATTTTGTTATTGAAAAAGTTCATGAAATCCTCACTACTGTATGTTGTTGTTGTGGAGATTTCTGCAGTGGTCTTGTTTTTAGTTAATTTAGCTATGGAATTAAATAAAAATCTAGGATTATTTTTGTTATTTTCTATAAGAGTGGAGAGATACATTGACCTAGCAGCACTGAGAGCTCTTCTATAGTTCAGGATGCTCTCCTTCCATGCTATTTGGAAAACTAACAATTTAGTTTGACGCCATTTGCGTTCTAATTTCCGAGCGGTTTGTTTTAGAGTGCGTGTGTGATCGTTATACCAAGGAGCAAGTTTCTTATCTCTAATCATTTTTCTTTTAACTGGAGCTACATTATCTAAGCTATGACGAAGTGTTGACTCTAGATATTCGGTCGCTTGATCGAGTTCTGTGAAATCAGATGGCGATCCAATCAAAGTTGATAACTCTGGAAGATTATCGATAAAGCTCTGTGTGGTATTTGATGTGAATGTACGTTTAAGGCGGTAGCGCGGCGCTGTGCGTACATTATTACTGTGAGATACTTTAATCGAGACAAGACAGTGATCTGATATCTGCAAATTCACAGAGAAATTCAGAGTACGGCCCTGGAGGTCTGTAAATGATGATTAGCGGAATCGTCTGAGCTGACTTTATGTTACTAAAGAGAATTTCAAATGCATTAAATTTAAATCTGTGTTTTTGTACGATAGCCAGATTATCGTTGTAAATAACTGCAACGCCTCCTCCTCTACCAGTTAACCGAGGCTGGTGTATGTAGCTGTATCCAGGAGGACTAGCTTCATTTAGAGCTACATACTCGTCCTGTTTAATCCAGGTTTCAGTTAAACATAATATATCAAACTCCTGGTCTGTGATAATTTCATTAACTATAACTGCTTTAGATGCGAGAGATCTAATATTTAACAGTCCTAGCTTCAGATCAGAGGTGCCGGCTGCGCATTCAGTGTGATCTGAGTTTGTAATATCTATGTTAATTAAATTATTAAAACAGACTTTCTGAGTCTTTCTAAATTTGATTTTAGCTCGGGGAACAGACACAGTCTCAATAGAGTGAACCCTGAGTGACGACTCTATGCAGCTAGCAGACGGTTGGTTTAGCCTGTCTGTCTGCTCCCTGGCCTGGGCTCTGGATTGTCACCGATTAACTAGGCCTTTTCTGAGACTATGAGCTATACTACAAGAAATGAGAGCAGCACCTTCCCGAGTGGGATGGACACCGTCCCGCCAGCTTTGCCCTCAAAGGTCTTCCAATTGTCTATGAAGCCCACGTTGTTTTCGGAGCACCACCTGGACATCCAGCGGTTCAGCGACCATAACCTGCTGTAAGTTATGTCACCACGTCTCATTGGGATGGGACCAGAGCATACTACTCCATCGGACATCGCCTTCGCTAATTTAAACACCTCTATAAAGTTATTCTTGCTAACCTCTGACTGACGAAGGCGTATATCGTTAGCTCCAGCATGTACCACTATCTTTGAGAACCTGTGCTGTCCTAGAGCCCTAAGATTACCTGCTATGTCCGGTGCTCTGGCTCCCGGGATACACCTAACCACTGCCGCTGGCGCCCCTAAAGGTCTAGCTAATTTCACGTGTCTCATTATAGAGTCTCCTATAACCAGAGCTCTTTCAGGTTTCTCAGTGGGTGCATCACTGAGGAGAGCAAACCTGTTGGACACGTGAAGCGCAGAAGAGGTGTGCTCCGGTGGGCTAGCCTCAGCGTTAGCTTTGGCTGAACGAGTATGCCGCCGAGTCGTCACCCACTCGCCCCGCTGTGAGGGCTCTAATGCCGGAGTCGGGGGCTGGTTATCTCCGCCTGTCACACCCAGACTGTCCGCTACAGGAATAACACTGCTCTCACGCTCTCTAACCCTCTCTAAAGTCTGGATGCGCTCCTCTAACGCTGATATCTTCTCCGTCAGAGTGCTCACTAACACACACCTATCACAAATAAAATTACCACTAACGACGGAGGAAGAATGTCTAAACATCCTGCACTCTACACACTGAACAAGCTGAATATTGGACATGATAACGTACCTGATTAGTTATTTGGTGATGGATTCTGCTTGTTGTTCTCAGATGATACGCGCGTTCTCCGAAAAAGCGCAAAAAGCAAACAAAACCGTTTGCAAAACCGTTTCCGTTTTTTTAATTTGTATTGCACTTCTCGGCCAGTCAGATATTAGTTATTTGGTTTTCCGTTTTGTTAATTTGGTTTTGAATTTGTTATTTTGTTTTGGGTTTTGTTATTTTGTTTTCAGTTTTGTTAATTTGTTTTGCACTTCAGGGCCACCGTAGTATTCACATGTTCACTCACCTAAGTCACATATGACTGAAAAATTATTACTATATGTGAGATTTATTACTGTTACCGTGTTAAGGTTACACTCAAACTTTCAGGCTGGTCTGAGGTAAGATAATTTAGCTGACAATAGCTGCTATAGTTAGCCACAGAACCCCACCTGTGTGTGAAAGAAACGGATAAGATGTCTGAGCTTTTTATCTTTCTCTGTAGAATGTTTGCAGGGTGACGAAGATTTAGTTAGGTTGCTAGCGTTAGCAAACACATTAAGATTAGAACTTTATTAATCTCACTGTTTGAGACAATAAAATGCTGGGGTGTTACAAAACACTGACCCTCTCACAAATATACACACCTGCTAACCGTCCCGTTTTTCACTAGTTAGTAATTTACTCCGCGGTCAAAAGTCGCCCGCGTTTCTCCCGAGTTATAACAATATTTTACACCTTTACCCCTTTGGCAAGTAGTATGTAAATATGACTGCTGCATGTAAGATAACCAGGTAGCCCTCTTTAACCAAAGTTGCTTGTGACTCAGACTAAATTAACTATCAGTCAGCTGTACAGATAACTACTAGATGGAAGTATTAATATTTGGGTGATTATAATGTGCCAGTATGACCCCAGCTATGACAATGCATCTCCTCGGTAATTAGCTTAAAATCAACGCAGACCACAAGATCAACTAGTCTGATAAAGCTCATATATATATATATATTTGAGCTTTATCCCAAAAGCCATGCTTATTTTGCTTATTTTATTTTTGTTAGTAGCTGTCTCCATGTTTTTGTTTCAGGTTACCTATACCCTAGCTTTGTCATTTTTTTATTTAGTATAAATCCTATTACACATTAAATTGATAGTCTTATTCAGTTTAATCTTTGTTATTCAACAAATTTTTAACTTTCTTTTATTTCTTTCTAAGGTTGGCACCAACATGGTGGAATACCTCCAGCAGGCTCCAGAAGTGTCAAGGCCGTACCCCTACTGTACATCCTGACGTTGGGAGATGATGACCAGCGCTGCTCTCAGGGATTCATCATTCTGGTGGGACAGGCTCTGGAGCAATGCACACTACTTGGGGCAGTTGATGTGTGCTTCAAGGCATTTGATATTTTTGACATTAACTATTTAAAGTAGTGTGCTCCTGTAGAGGACTTTTCGTAATGTTGCTATGAAATAGCGAGGCCTACTTGAAAAGTCATAGACAGTGTTCGTATGTTAAAACTGAACCAGGTTAGATAGTTTTGTTCTGCAGAAAAGATATCTAATGTCACAGAAAGATCCTGCTCTGTAGAAGCTGCCTCAGCCTATTTGTGTTATTACTCCATTCTGCCCTTATGAGTAATAGTATAGTAATGATGTCGCTGTTGATTATCTGTTCTTGTGCTTTTGAAAAATAAATGTTTTTTCTATGAACATTTAATAGGATGTTGTTTATTGCATATATGTATGGTTTGCAAAACTTAAGTTTTTTTTTTTTTTTGTAATAAACCAGTATATCAAAGTAATTTAACTGTTTAATAGACGTGGGTAGTTTTTTTTTTTTTTTTTTTTTTTTTACAGATTCACTGTAAAACATGAAAATAATAATAACCTATTTGTAAGGTAAAATTAACTCAACATTCCAGTTAAAATGAACCAACATCTGAACATCTGGGTAGAACATTTAACCAATTTATGTGGTAGAATTAACCCAGCATTATAGTTAAATATGACCCAGCATTTGGGTTGAATATTTAACCCATTTTGCTGGGTTAAAAAAATAACCCATTTTGCTGGGTTAAATTAACCCAGCATGTAGTTAGTCCAATAGTTACCCAGCAGCTGGGTTAAAAACAACCCAGATTGGGTTGTTTTTAACCCAGCATTTTTTAGGGTGTGTGTGATAGGCCTTTTACCCATGCCACAGGCACTAGCACACCCTCATACCATGACTACACTGGCCTTTGGACCTGATAACAGCTTGGATGATCCTTTTCTTCTTTTGTCATGAATGGGGTGTTGTGGCAAGGTGTTGCACGCCGTGGGCGGAAGGAGCAGGCATAGAGGCAGAGGGGTGGTGTTAACCAAAAAAGAGTCTTTAATAAAAGGTTAAACAAAGTATAAATAAAGATACAAAGGAACAAACAAACTTAAACCATACTTAACTTTGTGCTAACAGGGGCTCTCTGGCAAGACACAGACAGGGGAACAAACACACGTCCTGTGGCGAGACACAGGCAGGGGGTTACACGAAACACGTCCTGTGGCGAGACACAGGCAGGAGGAGACACGAAACACGTCCTGTGGCGAGACACAGGCAGGGGGTCACACGAAACACGTCCTGTGGCGAGACACAGGCAGGAGGAGACACAAAACACGTCCTGTGGCGAGACACAGGCAGGAGGAGACACAAAACACGTCCTGTGGCGAGACACAGGCAGGAGGAGACACAAAACACGTCCTGTGGCGAGACACAGGCAGGAGGAGACACAAAACACGTCCTGTGGCGAGACACAGGCAGGAGGAGACACAAAACACGTCCTGTGGCGAGACACAGGCAGGAGGAGACACAAAACACGTCCTGTGGCGAGACACAGGCAGGAGGAGACACAAAACACGTCCTGTGGCGAGACACAGGCAGGGGACAAACGTAACAAGACACTAACGAGGCGTGGAGCTGAAACTGGACACACTAGAGAGGAACGGGAGACACTAGAGAGGAACGGGAGACACTAGAGAGGAACGGGAGACACTAGAGAGGAACGGGAGACACTAGAGAGGAACGGGAGACACTAGAGAGGAACGGGAGACACTAGAGAGGAACGGGAGACACTAGAGAGGAACGGGAGACACTAGAGAGGAACGGGAGACACTAGAGAGGAACGGGAGACACTAGAGACTAGACGAGAGACCAAGAGAGGGACAGGACAAGGGCCAAAGACATGGCAATCAGCTAGGCATGGCTTTTAGCTAAACATGGCTAAGCATTGCTTAACCATGGCAGTTAGCTACACATACACCTAGCTAAGCATGTCTTTAGCCCCAACATGCACTAAGCTATACTTACCTAATAGCTTAAACACACTAGGGAATAGGGGCACAGAAACACAGACAAAGGATACCCAGTGGCTAGGCGAGGCAGCCCTCCTAGACTAAGCGAGGCGGCACTCACAAGCTAGTCGTTACTCCCCAGTCAGGAGGGACAGCACTCTAACCCTAGGCGCACTGGGACAATAGGGGGAGAGGAAACACAGGACAAGGGATACCCAGTGGCTAAGCTAGGGGACCATCAAAGGCTAGGCTCAGGACACATCAAAGGCTAGGCTCAGGACACATCAAAGGCTAGGCTCAGGACACATCAAAGGCTAGGCTCAGGACACATCAAAGGCTAGGCTCAGGACACATCAAAGGCTAGGCTCAGGACACATCAAAGGCTAGGCTCAGGACACATCAAAGGCTAGGCACACTGGGCAACTAGGAGGGGGTGGAAACACAGGATAACTAGAGACACAGAGGGGCTATGGCTAGAAGCATGCTAGTACTGTAACTGTACTATAAACTCAACATAGCATTTAGCTAATCATGCTCCTAGCCACACATACACCTAACTGCTTACCTGCTCTAGCTAACCACACGAACACAGGAGGACAGGACGGAATCAGCTCCACTAACACAGACACACAAAACATACACAGAGACATTGCCAATAAGAGAGCCCAAGTCAACACAACTAAAATCAAAGTACAAATTAAACAGATCACAAAAACAAACCAAAATGCCCACATAACTGACAGTGGTATTCCCAAAAATGCTCGACCCAGTTTCCCAGTCTAAACAGCTATTTATAGATTGATTGATGGCTACCTCGGTTCAGGTGTGCACTGCATCACCTGACCGAGGTGCCTGCTGGGAAACTGAGTCGGCCAACAAAAACTACAAAATAAAAACAGTGACCTTTAGTGGAGGACCCTTACATCTTTAACCCAGAGAACATCTAGTCCTTTGCGCATTGAGATTTGACGGATTTCTTTGACTTTCTTAATGATATTGTGTATTCAAATTCAAATTCAAATTTTATTTGTCACGTACACAGTCATACACAGTACGATATGCAGTGAAATGCTTTTTCGACTACCAGTGACCTTAAAATAAAAACTTAAACATAAGAATAAATAAAAATTAAAGGGAATACGGTAGAAAATAATGTGTATTCACATTACGTAATGTTATCCTAAACCAGTCTTTCTATGAAACTCCTTGTATACTTTCACCTGTTGTAACAACACCTGTGTTTCATCACCCTGCACTTTCTAATTGTCACATTGCTATTATATCTTGTACTGGCCCCGTCCCAACATATTTTGGAGGATGTTGTAGTCACCAGATTTAAAATGAGTGCATATTTTCAACAAACAATAAAATTCACATGTAAGTCATCAAATACAGTGTTGTTGTAGAGTTGTGATGGATTGTGGTTAAACTTTGTTCATTTTGAATGAATCGTGTGACTCATAACTTCCCCGAGGTTTCCCCGAGTCGTTCATTCGTCACATCACAGCCTCATAACGTTATTAGTTAATCAATTCTCCTTCCGGCTCAGACTGAATTGGTCAAGTGTGAGACTGTGATGAAACCCGGGAATGATCAGAGAAGAGGTGAGGTGTGCTAATGGTAGACTAAATACCCAGGTAAATAATGTATTTTCTTACAACACTATATTTTTGTCTCGTTTGTTGTGTGATCAACATTTGTGAAAGTAGTAGATCCAAGCGATGAAGATCCGAGTAAAATCTGAACTTCTGATCACTACTGTAGAGTTTTCATAGATGACTTCCTTTTTGTTTTTATTGCCCATTTCCAACCTTTTTTAGGAAATTTGTTTTTACTAGATTATAAAATTAACTCCATGAGCTGAATGGTGGTATTAGATTAGGTTAGATTAGCACATGTTTTTATGTAGTATTCTCTGTAAATACCCAAAGTAGATTACAAGCTGAAATGCCTTAACAAAGTATTATACAATATAATAAAGATATATAATTAGTCTCTAGTCCTGGTCTGAGGATCCTTTTTCAGATCTAGAGATAGACTTGGGTTCGGTCTTAACATCCCACAACACACTGTGGCCTGCAAACATGTCCACAGCAGACCACAACACCCAGCAGTTACAGGAGGTCTAAACACGCTCACCTGTTCCTCATTACCATCTCAGCCTTCATACCGAGACTCTGAAGCAGTGGGGTCATTAGGTCTGATCATTGGGGGTTCAGTTGGGTCATGCCAAGTCAAGACTTCTCTCTTGTTGAGTAGAAACGTTTCGGTCTTCATCCAAGTAGCCTTTGCTCGCTTATCTGTCTGCTTTAGGCTTCATGTTGTTCTTCCTTTTGTACGTGTTTTATTTAAATAATTAAGTTTAAGTTCAAGTAGGCTTTATTGTCACTTCAACCATATACAGTTAGTTTACAGTGAAACGAAACAACGTTCCTCCAGGACCAAGGTGCTACATGCAACATAAACTTACAACATAAATTAACAGAGAAGCTAAACTAGCTAACTAAGAGGCCTAGTTAACTGGCTAGCAGAGACAAGACAGAGAGACCTAACATAAATTACAACATAAATTAACAAAAACTAACTAGCTAACCCAGAGAGGAAGACTATCTATGATTTTATTTATTTATTTATTTTTTTTACAGACAACATAAAGTACACGTGCAAATGTGCAAACGAGCAACAAAGTGACGGTGCGACAAACACGACACGACATCACGTAACAGTAACTGTTCCTTAACGTAGCAGCAAGAATTAAGAAGTTAGTGCAAAAATAATCCAGTAATGAATATAATAAAAAGAGCATTTACAGGTTGGTGTGTACGGTAGTTTGCAGGTTGATAGGTCAGTGTGTTTGAGGTAATTAATGGTAAGGAAGTGAAACCTGTGACTAAGCCTGTGGGCTTTCGGTTTTAGTTTTAGATCTTTTCACCGTGTAACATTCACTCCTTCCGGTGTAATGGGTTTTGTTTTGAGCTATTCAGCGTCTGAAATGGAAGGTGCCTTCATGTTGTGTCAGTATATCAGACTTTGGGGTTTCCAGGACACACTGACAGTCAAAATCAGATTAGGGTACAAATTTGACACACAAATATCTGTCGGCTCCACCAGCTAGTTTTTCCACAGTGTTAATACACATGGTACTGCACACTCGGTGTCTCGGGACAAACGAACCGATCCTAACTTCAGCCTGTTCATTCAGCGGTCCAGGACACGGTGCATCGGGAGCTAACGATAATGCTACACTGCTGACAGTGACTTACTGTATGCATGTACATTAACATTACTTTCTGTTTGTTTTTATTATTTATTTTAAAATCCAGACCGGTTACAGAAGCTGTAACAACATTAAAACCCACCAAGCAACACTACCAGCTCGTTTTATTAAATCTACTGCTGCTTCAGAGGACAAAATGCTGTAAACTACAAAATCAAAGATGATTAAATCACACACGTGTTAATATCTGAGTTCATTCATGATGAGCAAATATTAAATAAAAAAACTCCTTAAAAAGCTGGAATGATAATAATATACTGGATCGGACGCACACGACTCAAAACAGCTGTGGATATTAACGTGATGTAGCAGAAGCAGATCAAAGAAATAAGACAATTACCATAAACGTCCTGTGTGTAACCCATAGTTCTACAGTATGTTCATATCAGAGATGTTTTATGATCAGTTTCTTGAGCATTTGTTTGTATTTAACTGTAAAACTGAGTGTAATAAGGTTAAAGGCTGGTAGTAAAGATGTTCACTTCCTTCCTTCCTTTGTGGTTTAGAGTGTGATTACATGAACTGTGTTTCTATGACGTTGTAAATATCAATATGTAAAACTTTTATAACTTTCAATTTTAAGCCATTTTAAGTTACCACACTGAGCAGGGTGAGAGAACCACAGCCTCGAGGAGTGCATTAGTGGTGTATCTATACATCTGTACAAATATGAGTGTCTGTGTTGTACAGTATTTACAGAATATTACAGAAATGTAATGTAGCAATCACACATGCAGTCAGCTGACTCAGTATATCGCCCCGTTTCCTGTGGTTTCTGCTCACAGGCAAAACAATTGAGGCACAAAACAGGAAGCACAAGATAAAAAAAAAAAAAAAAAACTCTGATAATAATCTGGTATTTACCCGCACATTAGTCACAGTGATCTTAATGACTGCACTTCATGAAACAGCAATCATGCTGCAGAACCTTTGCAGGTGTTTCAAGATCACCCCCCCCCACACACACACACACACACACAGGCACGGGAATTTTCATCATCTTTACCAGTATGGTCAGAGTGTCAATTTTTTGCACATACATGTTACCAAGACTACATGTTAA